>NC_057805.1:394386618-394522861 GCF_018294505.1 Triticum aestivum
GCGGCGGTGGCGCGGATCGGGGCGGGGCTAGGGTTTCGCGGGGCGGCTCGGGTGGGCTGGGGCGCCGGGGTCGCGGCTTATAAAGGCCGGCCCGAGGAGTCCCGCTCGGGTACGGCGTGGAGTCGGTTGACTTTTTTTAATAATTCGGACGTGCAGAAAAAGTAAGAAAAGAAATACTAAACGGACTCCAAAAATCCTGAAATAAATTTTCCCCGTCCTCTGAAAATAAGACAGACAAGATGAACATTTATTTGGGCCTAAAATGCAATTTTGAAAAACGCGTATTTTTCCTAATTCAAATAAAATCAAATAAAAATCCAAATAAAATCAAATATTTGTTTTTAATATTTTTCCTCCAATATTTAATTATTTGTGGAGAATTCATTTTATCCCCTCTCATATATTTTGACATGAAATATTTTCGGAGAGAAAAATAATTAAAACAATTGATCCTATTTTTTTCAAAATTTGAGAAAACCCAAATATGAAAATAATGAAATCCCCAACTCTCTTTGTCGGTCCTTGAGTTGCATAGAATTTCTAGGATCGCAAAACAAAATGCAATAAAATATGTCATGCAAGAATGATCTATGTATAACATTCCAAATTGAAAATTTGGGATGTTACAAACCTACCCCCCTTAAGATGAATCTCGCCCTCGAGATTCGGGTTGGCTAGAAAATAGGTGAGAGTGGTCCTTCCGTAGATCTTCCTCTCGCTCCCAGGCGGCTTCATCCTCGGTACGGTGACTCCACTGAACTTTGCAAAACTTGATAACCTTGCTGCGGGTGACTCGGCTGGCATATTCGAGAATCTTGACTGGTTTCTCCTCATAGGTCAAATCGCTATCCAGCTGAATCGCTTCCAATGGCACTGTATCTCTCAGTGGTATCTCAACCATCTCTGCGGGGCACTTCTTCAGCTGAGAAACATGGAACACATCGTGAACTCCCGACAATCCTCCGGGCAATTCCAACTTGTAAGCAACTTCACCCATACGCTCCAAAACTTTGTATGGTCCGACAAAACGTGGCGCTAACTTCCCCTTAACTCCAAAGTGCTTCACTCCTCGAAGTGGTGATACTCGAAGATAAACTCTGTCTCCGACTTCGTAAACTGTCTCCTTGCGTTTAGAATCCGCATAACTCTTCTGCCTGGACTGGGCTACCTTGAGCCTATCGCGAATCAACTTCACTTTCTGTTCAGACTCTTTAATCAAATCTGGTCCAAACAACTGGCGGTCTCCAACTTCGTCCCACAAGAACGGTGTCCTGCACCTCCTTCCGTACAGAGCTTCAAAAGGGGCCATCTTCAAACTGGATTGATAACTGTTGTTGTAAGAGAACTCTGCATACGGCAAATTGTCGTCCCAACTAGATCCATAATCTAGCGCACAAGCTCTCAGCATGTCCTCCAGAATCTGATTGACTTTCTCGGTTTGTCCGTCTGTCTGTGGATGAAAGGCTGTACTGAACTCTAGCCTGGTACCCAAAGTTTCGTGCAATTGATTCCAAAACTTTGAAGTAAACTGGGTTCCTCTATCTGATACAATGGTCCTCGGAACTCCATGCAGACATGCGATCCTGGTCATGTATATCTTTGCCAACTTAGCACTTGTATAAGTGGTCTTTACTGGGATGAAATGAGCTACCTTCGTCAAATGATCGACTACAACCCATATCAAGTCATAGCCTGAACGAGTCCTGGGCAATCCTGTGATAAAATCCATGCCTAGCTTATCCCACTTCCATTCGGGTATCGGCAATGGTTGTAGCAATCCTGCTGGCTTCTGATGCTCTGCCTTTACTCTCTGACATACATCACAAACTGCTACATACTCCGCAATATCCTTCTTCATTCCGGTCCACCAGAAACTGTCCCTTAAATCCAGGTACATCTTGGTATTTCCTGGGTGAATCGAATATGGTGAATCATGGGCCTCTTGCAAGATCAACTTCCTGATCTCCGGATCATTGGGCACATAAATGCGGTCCTCAAACCATAAGGTATCGTGCTCATCCTCATGAAATCCCTTGGCTTTTCCTTTACTCATCCTTTCCTTTATCTCGGCAATTTCCTTGTCTGTCTTCTGAGCTTCACTGATCTTATTCATCAAAGTAGACTGGATCTCCAATGCTGCTACATAGCCTCTCGGAACTATTTCCAAACATAGTTCACGAAGATCTTCTGCTAACTCCTTGGGTAACTCTCCGGTCATGAGTGTGTTGACATGGCTCTTGCGGCTCAACGCATCGGCTACTACGTTAGCCTTCCCTGGGTGATAATGCAATCTCATATCATAATCCTTAATGAGCTCCAACCATATCCTTTGCCTAAGATTCAACTCCTTCTGCCTGAAAATGTACTTCAAACTCTTGTGATCCGTGTACACCTCACAATGGTTTCCGATGAGAAAATGTCTCCACGTCTTCAACGCATGTACTACAGCTGCTAACTCCAAATCATGTGTAGCATAATTCAACTCATGGGGTTTAAGTTGTCGTGAGGCATATGAAACAACTCTTCCCTCCTGCATTAGCACTGCTCCAAGTCCTCGACGAGAAGCGTCACAATATACTTCATAATCCTTGCGTTGATCTGGCAAAATCAACACTGGCGCTGTAACCAAACGTTTCTTCAACTCCTGGAAACTAGCCTCACATTCCTCAGTCCAATTGAATTTGGTGTCCTTCTTCAACAACTCCGTCGTGGGCTTTGCAATCTTCGAGAAATTCTCGATGAATCTCCGGTAATATCCTGCGAGTCCCAGAAAACTCCGGATTTCTCCAACTGTCGTGGGTGACTCCCAATTTGTCACAGTGTTAACCTTGGTGGGATCTACTGCTATTCCTTCTCCGGATATAACATGTCCAAGGAATCCAACTTCCTTCAACCAAAACTCGCACTTGCTGAACTTGGCATATAACTGATGTTCTCTGAGCTTTCCAAGTACCAAATGCAAATGCTCCTTATGCTCTTCTTCATTCTTTGAATAGACCAGAATATCATCAATGAACACTACGACGAACTTATCCAAAAACTCCATAAAAACTTTGTTCATCATGTTCATGAAATAGGCGGGTGCGTTAGTCAGGCCAAATGACATAACGGTGTACTCATATAGCCCATACCTTGTGGTAAAAGCTGTCTTGGGTATATCCTGCTCTCGAATCTTCAACTGGTGGTATCCTGATCGCAAATCAATCTTGGAAAATACTTTAGCTCCTTGTAGTCGGTCAAACAGATCATTTATCATCGGCAGTGGGTACTTGTTCTTGATTGTTACTTCATTCAATCCACGATAATCAACAACCATCCTCAACGACCCATCTTTCTTCTCCACTAGAAGTACGGGTGATCCCCAAGGTGACGAACTTTGGCGAATATATCCTTCATACAGTAACTCCTTAATCTGCTTCTTAATTTCTTCCAAATCCTTAGCGGGCATCCTGTACGGTCTCTTAGATATTGGCCCAGTGCCTGGCAAAAGCTCAATCAAAAACTCGATGTCTCTATCCGGTGGCATGCCTGGCAACTCCTCTCGAAATACGTCAGGGAAATCCTTCACCACTGGCACTTCCTCCTGTACAACTCCTGATAAGGAATTCACTTGAGTCCTCTTCGGCACATGTCGGGATACATACTTAATCCTTCTTCCTTCTGGGGTAGTAAGCAAAATCGTCTTACTGGCGCAATCGATGTTTCCTCCATACATCGATAGCCAATCCATTCCCAAAATCACATCCAAACCTTGCGACTCCAAAACTATTAGGTCTAAGGGGAAAACATGCCTACCTATGGCCAATGGCATCTGAAAACATCCTTGGCTTGCCATATACTCTGCTCCTGGCGAGGTTACTAACATAGGTGTTCTAAGAACTTTGGTGGGAAACTTAAACTTATCCACAAATCCCCTTGATATGTATGAATGTGATGCACCAGTATCAAAAAGAACGATTGCAGTAAATGACTTAACCAAAAACTTACCTATTACTGCATCAGGCTGTGCTTCAACCTCCTCCACATTAACGTGGTTCACCTGTCCCCTGTTGAAAGGGTTCGGCTTCTTCCCCGAGCTTCCATTGCCATTTCCATTCTTAGCTTCCGGACATTCAGTTGCATAATGTCCAGTCTTCTGGCACTTGAAACAAGTAACGTGGCTTAGATCCCTCTTGGCTGGGGTTGATGGGTTGGTACGATTCTGTCCGTTGCTTCCTCCGTTCCCATTGCCATTCTTGGGGCCGCTATGATTGTGCGAGCTCCCTCCATTGTGATTGTGACCTCCATGGTTATGCTGAAGGTGTCCTCCCAAGTTCGGGGTAAAACGAGGCTTCTGGTGAGCTCCTGTACTGTATTTTCCTTGTCCATACTTCCTCTTACGGCTCTCAATCTACTGCTGCTTCCCTTCAATCATGAGAGCTCTATCTACCAACTCCTGGTAGTTGTTAAAAGTTGCCACCATCAACTGCATGCTCAGCTCATCATTCAGTCCTTCCAGAAACTTCTCCTGCTTAGCTGCATCCGTAGCAACGTCATCTGGGGCATAACGTGCTAACTTACTGAAATCCTCCACGTACTGGCCAACGATACGTCCTCCTTGGCGTAAGTTGCAAAACTCACACTTCTTCATGGCCATAGCTCTTGCTGAAACGTGGGCAGTACGGAAAGCTTGCTGAAACTGGTCCCATGTGACAGTGTCAATGGGGTGAGTGGCTGTGTAATTCTCCCACCATGATGCTGCGGGTCCATCAAGTTGATCTGCGGCAAAACACACTCTCTCCACATCTGTGCATCCTGCAGTGGTCAGCTCCCTTCCAACCTTGCGGAGCCAATCATCTGCCACAATCGGCTCGGTGCTACTGGAGAACACCGCCGGATTCAGTCTAAGAAAACGGGCTAAGTGATCAACAGGTGGTGGTGGTGGTGGGTTGTTGTTGTTGCCTTGGTTCTGAACTAGCGCTTGCATCAACTGAGTGATCTCCGGTGGGAAAACAAATCCGGTGTCGCGTCTCGGAGGCATCTGATGGGTTTAGAAAAGATGAGAAAATAGGATAGAATGAGGTCTAGAGGGAAAACACTACCCATATGCACATGAGACAATCACAATCATATCACTCCAATCAATTCAAACAAGGCATACGATCGATCTAACTATCGTTACAAAGTGCTTGGACTATACTATATACATGGTGGAATACTACTACTAATTTTGGTGGTCTACTAGAAAAATTGCTCAGTCGAAGACTCCATAATATCTGCTCCAGCTTCATCCTCCCAATCATCATCACTGGGGTCCGAGTCAGTGTCGTTGATGATGATGTAGTTCTCCGGGCAAGTAGAATCGTCATCATCTCCTCCTGGTGCTGGGTCTCCCATGAAAACTCCTAGCTTCTTTGTCAGGTCGTCATTCTTCTCCAACAATGTTGCGATTTCCTCCTCATATCCATCGCGTGTAGCCTTGAGTTCTTCCTCCAGTTCCATGATCCTTGTCTTTGCCTTCTTCAGTTCTATCATGTCTGCGCACATCTGGTTCTCCTGGCGACGAATGTGCTGGTTTAACTCCTGAATGAAAGTTGCAATAGATCTATCCTTCCTGGTGCTGATCATCTCCCATTGCTCGTCTCGGCGCCCACAAATCTGATAGATAGTATCCTTGAGATCATTGTGGTACACTTCTCCAATGCGTCCCATGGTGATGTGGGCTGCCATGCTCTTTCCTAGACTCCAGGTTGGTGCATCAAAGGAAAACTCTATGGGCTCAGTGACTGGCATGAACGTCCTTCCTGGAACTTGAACTTGAATCATCCAGCGCTCCTCTTCTGGTAGTGTGGTGTTGTAGGTTCCGGTGAAGCTTGGTATTCCGATGTTCAGGTACCTAGTGACTTCCTTGAAGTGTCGTCCAAAAGGTGTATCCTCATCCGGTTGCGTGAACTTGTTCCTTGCATCCGCCATCCTAAAAGAGTGGAAGAGAAGGAGAGGAGTCAGAAATGAGAAGAGAGTAGTGATCTAGGGCTTTAGCTTAGTGGTCATGTCATACAGTCAGCGTGTGCTCTGATACCATCTTTGTAGCGACCAGACCTCAAACAGTCTAGTCTCTGTGCATCAGTGTCATCCCTGGATCGGTAATGCTGACACGCACAGTACTTGAAGGATTTATAACAGAGTAGCAATCACACACTTATTACATCAAATAGTTCAAGAGAGAACTCACTACAATAAATATGGCTTAAGGCCATCTAAATACGATAACAGCGGAAGGCTTGGAAGATAAAGTGAGTCCATCAACTCCAACGGCATCACTGAGTACAAGACCACGACCTAAGGCTCCTACTCGTCGTCTGAAAAGTCTGCAACATGATACGTTGCAGCCCGAAAAACGGGTCAGCACATGGAATATGCTGGCAATGTAACACATAGAGAGTAATGAACAGAATAATGCTATCACTACATGCATATTTGGCTGGTGGAAAGCTCTATGGTTACAGTTTTGCGAAAAGCCAATTTTTCCCTACCACAAAGGAATAAATTTATTTAACTATCATGGTGGTTGTTAAACATTGAGAAGGTACCTCCAACTCAATCCCAATTAAGAACGTGATTAACCCAATCAAATTAAATTAAGTAACATGATGATGAGATTCACATGATAATCCAAGAACTAGATACTCAAGATGTCCATAACCGGGGACACGGCTAACCATGATTAGATTGTACACTCTGCAGAGGTTTGCGCACTTTTCCCCACAAGACTCGATCGCCTCCGCTTGATTTCTCGCACTACACTGGTGTTTGAGAAACGGATGACCGAGACACAGTCTTTCAGAAACAATACTCTTTACTCCGGGTGGACAGTTACACCTACTTTCCCCTACATCTGCTAGCCCACCTCTTCAAGAGGTCATGTAACCTACTCAACTATGCTAGAGCCCATAATAGCTTGTGGCTGCACACGGAAGTTTCTAGCATGAATAATCTCATGATCCCTTTGAGTCTGGGTGGCGGTCCATAGGATGATCACACGGGTACTCCGGGATATCCAAAAATACAGGCAACACTGGATTCTCCAGGTGCCTCAATCCACCCAGATGTAAATTAAAGTAGCCACCTTAAGTTGAACCATTAATTAACAGTCTCACATCTGTCATGGAAAACTCTCAAACCCAATCCACGTCTACGAGCATAGCATAGCAATATAAGCAAACGTAGAAGTAACTCCCAAAGGTTTGATAGTAAACAGGGCAATAGGTACTACCTCATCTACTTCCCAAAACCCACATTTTAATCAGATCCTAATCATGCAATAGTTTGAGGATTGATCTAATGCAATAAAACTGGGTGGTAAAGAGGTATGATCAAAGTGTTACTTGCCTTGCTGATGATCCGTGAAACCTAGAGACTCGTACTAGCACGCTTCGCACTCCGGGTACTCTATCGCAAACAAACAATACATACATAAGCAATCAATCAAGGGTGCATGGATGAAACTCAAAATAAGAGATCTAACAAGAAAGTTCAACTTAAGAACTCCGGTTTGCAAAACGAATCAAATCGAACGAAGCAACGAAACTCAAACGGCAAACGAAACAAGCTTCGTTTACTAATCTAGACCTAAGTCAAATTTTACAGTACCAAAATCTTGTTCAAGTTGGTTAAACAGAAAGAGGGTTTCGAGATGAAATTCTAGGCGCTTGAATCGCCTGATTCCGATAAACGAGCGAAAAGTTATACTGAAACGAAAAACAGATCGGAAATCACGATCGAAAATAATCGTGGAAAATTTGAGAAAAAGAAAAACTGACGAACAGGCTAACGAACGAACGTTCGTTGTCTGTAACTATCGGGCGAAAACCGTTCGTTAAAACAAACATACGGACGAACGTCCGCAAAATAAATAAACCAGAAAAAAACTAAACCGATCTATAAAAAAATCGCGGTTTCCTAAAAAAACACGGTTTTACCGAAGAAAACCGGCGGCGGCGCGGGCGGCTACCTCCGGCGGCGGCGAGGGGCGGCGGGACTCCGGCGACGGCGGCTACGGGCGGCGGCGAGGTCCGGCGAGGGGCGGCGGCGTCAGCGGCGGCGGCGCGGATCGGGGCGGGGCTAGGGTTTTGCGGGGCGGCTCGGGTGGGCTGGGGCGCCGGGGTCGCGGCTTATAAAGGCCGGCCCGAGGAGTCCCGCTCGGGTACGGCCTGGAGTCGGTTGATTTTTTTTAATAATTCGGACGTGCAGAAAAAGTAAGAAAAGAAATACTAAACAGACTCCAAAAATCCCAAAATAAATTTTCCCTGTCCTGTAAAAATAAGCCGGACAAGATGAACATTTATTTGGGCCTAACATGCAATTTTGAAAAACACGTATTTTTCCTAATTCAAATAAAATCAAATAAAAATCCAAATAAAATCAAATATTTGTTTTTAATATTTTTCCTCCAATATTTCATTGTTTGTGGAGAAGTCATTTTATCCCCTCTCATATATTTTGATATGAAATATTTTCGGAGAGAAAAATAATTAAAACAATTGATCCTATTTTTTTCAAAATTTGAGAAAACCCAAATATGAAAATAATGAAATCCCCAACTCTCTCCGTGGGTCCTTGAGTTGCATAGAATTTCTAGGATCGCAAAACAAAATGCAATAAAATATGTCATGCAAGAATGATCTATGTATAACATTCCAAATTGAAAATTTGGGATGTTACAACTAGTGGGAAATTTCTTTATAGAACTTGGCTTGTATATTCCAATGATGGGCTTCCTCAAATGCCCGAGGTCTTCGTGAGCAAGCAAGTTGGATGCACACCCACTTAGTTTATTTTTGAGCTTTCATACACTTATAGCTCTAGTGCATCCGTTGCATGGCAATCCCTACTCCTCGCATTAACATCAATTGATGGGCATCTCCATAGCCCGTTGATTAGCCTCGTTGATGTGAGACTTTCTCCTTTTTTTGTCTTCCCACATAACCCCTACCATTATACCTTATTCCACCATAGTGCTATATCCATGGCTTGCGCTCATGTATTGCGTAAGAGTTGAAAAGGCTGAAGCGCATTAAAAGTATGAACCAATTGCTTGGCTAAAACCGGGGTCGTACATGATATGAATATTTTGTGTGGGGAAGATGGAGCATAACCAGATTATATGATTTTGTAGGGATAACTTGCTTTGGCTATGTTATTTTGATAAGACATAATTGCTTAGCTAGTATGCTTGAAATATTATTGTTTTTATGTCAACATTAAACTTTTATCTTGAATCATATCAAATCTGAACATTCATGCCACAATAAGAAGAATTACATTGAAATTATGCCAAGTAGCATTCCATATCAAAAATTCTGTTTTTCTCATTTACCTACTCGAGGACGAGCAGGAATTAAGCTTGGGGATGCTTGATACGTCTCCAACGTATCTATAATTTTTGATTGCTCCATGCTATCTTATCTTCTGTTTTGGACATTATTGGGCTTTATTATTCACTTCTATATTATTTTTGGGACTAACCTATTAACCGGAGGCCCAGCCCAGAATTGCTGTTTTTTGCCTATTTCAGAGTTTCGCAGAAAAAGAATATCAAACGGAGTCCAAACGGAATGAAACCTTCGGGAACGTGATTTTCGGAACGAACATGATCCAGAGGACTTGGACCCTACGTCAAGAAAGCTACCAGGAAGCCACGAGGTAGTGGGCGCGCCCTCCACCCTCGTGGGCCCCACGTTGCTCCACTGACGTACTCCTTCCTCCTATATATACCTACGTACCCCCAAACTATCAGATACGGAGCAAAAAACCTAATTCCACCGCCGCAACCTTTTGTACCCATGAGATCCCATCTTGGGGCCTGTTCTGGAGCTCCGCCGGAAGGGGCATTGATCATGGAGGGCTTCTACATCAACACCATAGCCTCCCGATGAAGTGTGAGTAGTTTACCTCAGACCATCGGGTCCATAGTTATTAGCTAGATGGCTTCTTCTCTCTTTTTGGATCTCAATACAATGTTCTCCCCTCTCTCGTGGAGATCTATTCGATTTAATCTTCTTTTGCGGTGTGTTTGTTGAGACTGATGAATTGTGGGTTTATGATCAAGTTTATCTATGAATAATATTTGAATCTTCTGAATTCTTTTATGTATGATTGGTTATCTTTGCAAGTCTCTCCGAATTATCAGTTTGGTTTGGCCTACTAGATTGATCTTTCTTGCAATGGGAGAAGTGCTTAGCTTTGGGTTCAATCTTGCGGTGTCCTTTCCCAGTGACAGTAGGGGAAGCAAGGCACGTATTGTATTGTTGCCATCGAGGATAACAAGATGGGGTTTTTATCATACTGCATGAATTTATCCCTCTACATCATGTCATCTTGCTCAAAGCGTTACTCTGTTCTTATGAACTTAATACTCTAGATGCATGCTGGATAGTGGTTGATGTGTGGAGTAATAGTAGTAGATGCAGGCAGGAGTCGGTCTACTTGTCTCGGGCGTGATGCCTATATACATGATCATACCTAGATATTCTCATAACTATGCTCAATTCTGTCAATTGCTCAATAGTAATTTGTTCACCCACCATAAAATACTTATGCTCTCGAGAGAAGCCACTAGTGAAACCTATGGCCCCCGGGTCTATCTTCCATCATATTAATCTTCCAACACTTGGTTATTTCTGTTGCTTTTTATTTTGCTTTTATTTTACTTTGCGTCTTTATCATAAAAATACCAAAAATATTATCTTATCATATCTATCAGATCTCACTCTCGTAAGTGACCGTGTAGGGATGGACAACCCCTTATCGCGTTGGTTGCGAGGATTTATTTGTTTGTGTAGGTGCGAGGGACTCGCGCGTAGCCTCCTACTGGATTGATACCTTGGTTCTCAAAAACGGAGGGAAATACTTACGCTACTTTGCTGCATCACCCTTTCCTCTTCAAGGGAAAACCAACGCAGTGCTCAAGAGGTAGCACTTATGTTAAAAAGTTTCAACCTGATAAGCTCAAACCCGAATCGGAGAAATGCGTCTTCATAGGATACCCAAAGGAGACTGTTGGGTACACCTTCTATCACAGATCCAAAGGCAAGATAGTCGTTGCTAAGAACGGATCCTTTCTAGAGAAGGAGTTTCTCTCGAAAGAAGTGAGTGGGAGGAAACTAGAACTTGATGAGGTAATTGTACCTTCTCTCTAGTTGGAAAGTAGTTCATCACAGAAATCAGTTCAGGTGATGCCTACACCAATTAGTGAGGAAGCTAATGCTGATGATCATGAAACTTCAGATCAAGTTACTATCGAACCTCGTAGGTCAACCAGAGTACGATCCGCACCGAAGTGGTACGATAATCCTGTTCTGGAAGTCATGTTACTAGACCATGATGAACCTATGAACTATGAGGAAGCGATGATGAGCCCAGATTCCGCGAAATGGCTTAAGGCCATGAAATCTGAGATGGGATCCATGTGTGAGAACAAAGTATGGACTTTGATTCACTTGCCTGATGATCGGTGAGCCATTCAGAATAAATGGATCTTCAAGAGGTAGATGGACGCTGATAGTAGTGTTACTATCTACAAAGCTCGAATTGTCGCAAAAGGTTTTCGACAAGTTCAAGATGTTGACTACGATGAGATTTTCTCACTCGTATCGATGCTTAAAAGTCTGTTCGAATCATGTTAACAGTTGTCGCATTTTATGAAATCTGGCAAATGGATTTCAAAACTACATTCCTTAATGGATTTATTAAAAAAGAGTTGTATATGATGCAACCATAAGGTTTTGTCAATCCTAAAGGTGCTAACAGAGTGTGCAAGCTCCAGCGATCCATCTATGGACTGGTGCAAGCATCTTGGAGTTGGAATATACGCTTTGATGAGTTGATCAAAGCATATTGTTTTATACAGACTTTTGGAGAAGCCTATATTTACAAGAAAGTGAGTGGGAGCTCTGTAGCATTTCTGATATTATATTGGATGAAATATTGTTGATCGGAAATGATACTGAATTTCTAGATAGCATAAAAAGATACTTGAATAAGCATTTTTCAATAAAAGACCTCAGTAAAGATGCTTACATATTGGGCATCAAGATCTATAGAGATAGATCAAGTCGCTTGACAAATTTTTCAATGAGTACATACCTTGACAAGTTTTTGAAGTAGTTCGAAATGGAACAGTCAAAGAAGGAGTTCTTGCCTGTGTTGCAAGGTGTGAAGTTGAGTAAAGACTCAAAACCCGACCACGACAGAAAATAGAAAGAGAATGAAAAGTCATTCCCTATGCAGCAGTCATAGGTTCTATAAATTATGCTATGCTATGTACCAGACCTATTGTATTGTTGGGGAACGTAGCAGAAATTCAAAATTTTCTACGCATCACCAAGATCAATCTATGGAATAACTAGCAACGAGAGAGAGGGGAGTGCATCTTCATACCCTTGAAGATCGTGATGCGGAAGCGTTGCAAGAACGCGGTCGGTGGAGTCATACATAAAGCGATTCAGATCGCGGCCGAATCCGATCTAAGCACCGAACAACGGTGCCTCCGCGTTCAACAAACATGCAGCCTGGTGACGTCTCCCGTGCCTTGATCCAGCAAGGAGAGAGGGAGAGGTTGGGGAAGACTCCGTCCAGCAGCAGCACAACGGCATGGTGGTGATGGAGGAGCATGTCACTCCAGCAGGGCTTCGCCAAGCACTGCGATAGACGAGGAGGGAGAGGGGTAGGGCTGCGCCAAGAGAGAGGGAGACTCGTGTCTTCTGCAGCCCCAAAACTCCCACTATTTATAGGGGAAGGGGAGGGGCTGCGCCCCCATCTAGGGTTCCCACCTTAGGGGTGGCGGCCAGCCCTAGATGCATCTGGGGGGCGGCCAGAGGGGGAGAGAAGGGGGGCGCACCCTAGGTGGGCCTTAGGCCCATCTGAGCCTAGGGTTTTCCCCCTTCCCCCTTCCCTGCGCCTTGGGCCTCTTGTGGGAGGCGCACCAGCCCACCTAGGGGCTGGTCCCTTCCCACACTTGGCCCACACAGGCCTCCGGGGTTGGTGGCCCCTCCCGGTGGACCCCGAACCCTTCAGGTGGTCCCGGTACGTTACCGATAATGCCCAGAACACTTCTGGTGTCCAAAACGGGACTTCCCATATATGAATCTTTACCTCCGGACCATTCCGGAACTCCTCGTGATGTCCTGGATCTCATCCGGGACTCCGAACAACATTCGGTAACCACGTACATCTATTCCCTATAACCCTAGCGTCATCGAACCTTAAGTGTGTAGACCCTATGGGTTCGGGAATCATGCAGACATGACCGAGACATCTCTCCGGCCAATAACCAACAGTGGGATCTGGATACCCATGTTGGCTCCCACATGTTCCACGATGATCTCATCGGATGAACCACGATATCGGGGATTCAATCAATCCCGTATACAATTCCCTTTGTCAATCGGTATGTTACTTGCCCGAGATTCGATCGTCGGTATCCCAATACCTCGTTCAATCTCGTTACCGGCAAGTCACTTTACTCGTTCCGTAATGCATGATCCCGTGAATAACTACTTAGTCACATTGAGCTCATTATGATGATGCATTACCGAGTGGGCCCAAAGATACCTCTCCGTCATACGGAGTGACAAATCCCAGTCTCGATTCATGCCAACCCAACAGACACTTTCGGAGATACCTGTAGTGTGCCTTTATAGCCACCCAGCTACGTTGTGACATTTGGCACACCCAAAGCATTCCTACGGCATCCGGGAATTGCACAATCTCATGGTCTAAGGAAATGATACTTGACATTAGAAAAGCTTTAGCAAACGAACTACACGATCTTGTGCTATGCTTAGGATTGGGTCTTGTTCATCACATCATTCTCCTAATGATGTGATCCCGTTATCAATGACATCCAATGTCCATGGTCAGGAAACCATAACCATCTATTGATCAACGAGCTAGTCAACTAGAGGCTCACTAGGGACATGTTGTGGTCTATGCATTCACACATGTATTACGGTTTCCGGTCAATAGAATTATAGCATGAACAATAGACAATTATCATGAACAAGGAAATATAATAATAACCATTTTATTATTGCCTCTAGGGCATATTTCCAACAGTCTCCCACTTGCACTAGAGTCAATAATCTAGTTCACATCACTATGTGATTGTAATGAATCCAACACCCATTGGGTTTGATCATATCTCGCTTGTGAGAGAGGTTATTAGTCAACGGGTCTGAATCTTTTCAGATCCGTGTGTGCTTTACAAATCTCTATGTCATCTCCTAGATGCAGCTACCACGCGCTATTTGGAACTATTCCAAATAACTGCTCTACTATATGAATCCGGTTTACTACTCAGAGTCATCCAGATTAGTGTCAAAGTTTGCATCGACGTAACCTTTTACGACGAACTCTTTTACCACCTCCATAATCGAGAAAATTCCTTAGTCCACTAGTTACTAAGGGCAACTTTGACCGCTCTCTTGTGATCCATTCCTGGATCACTCTTGTACCCCTTGACTGACTCATGGCAAGGCACACTTCAGGTGTGGTACACATCATAGCATACTGTAGATCCTACGTCTAAAGCATAGGAGACGACCTTCGTCCTTTCTCTCTCTTCTGCCGTGGTCAGGTATTGAGTCTTACTCAATACTCACACCTTATAACACAGCCAAGAACTCCTTCTTTGCCGATCTATTTTGAACTCCTTCAAGAACTTGTCACGGTATGTATTCATTTGAAAGTAATATTAAGCGTTTTTATCTATCCTTATAGATCTTGATGCTCAATGTTCAAGTAGCTTAATCTAGGTTTTCCATTGAAAACACTTTTCAAATAACCCTGTATGCTTTCCAGAAATTCTACATCATTTCTGATCAACAATATGTTAACAACATATACTCATCAAAAAATTCTATAGTGCTCCCACTCACTTCTTTGGAAATACAAGTTTCTCATAAACTTTGTATAAACCCAAAATCTTTGATCATCTCATCAAAGCGTACATTTCAACTCCGAGATGCTTACTCCAGTCCTTAGAAGGATTGCTGGAGCTTTGCGTACTTGTTAGCATCTTTCAGGATTGACAAAACCTTCTGGTTGTATCACATACAACCTTTCCTCAAGAAAATCTTCGAGGAAACAATGTTTTGACATCCTATCTGCAAGATTTCATAAATAATGCAGTAACTGCTAATATAATTCCAACAGACTCTTAGCATCGCTACGAGTGAGAAAGTCTCATTGTAGTCAACTCCTTGAACTTGTCGGAAAACATCTTAACGACAAGTCGAGCTTTCTTAATGGTGACACTTACCATCATTGTCCGTCTTCCTTTTAAAATCCATCTGCACCCAACAGCCTTACGACCATCAAGTAGTTCTTCCAAAGTCTATACTTTGTTTTTATACATGGATCCTCTCTCGGATTTTATAGCCTCGAGCCATTCGTCGGAATCCGGGCCCACCATCGCTTCTCCATAGTTCGTAGGTTCATTGTTGTCTAGCAACATGATTTCCAAGACATGATTACCGTACCACTATGACGTAGTACGCATCCTTGTCAACCTACGAGGTTTGGTAGTGACTTGATCTGAAGTTTCATGATCAAGTTCCACTTCAATTGGTGCAGGCTCCACAGGAACAACTTCCTGTGCCCTGCTGCACACTAGTTGAAGTGACGGTTCAATAACCTCATCAAGTCTCCACCATCCTCCCACTCAATTCTTTCGAGAGAAACTTTTCCTCGAGAAAGGACCCGTTTCTAGAAACAATCACTTTTGCTTCCGGATCTGAAATAGGAGGTATACCCAACTGTTTTGGGTATTCTATGAAGATGCATTTATCCTCTTTGGGTACGAGCTTATCAGCCTGAAACTTTTTCGCATAAGCGTCGCAGCCCCAAACTTTTAAGAAACGACAACTTAGGTTTCTCTAAACCATAGTTCATACGGTGTCGTCTCAACGGAATTGCGTGGTGCCCTATTTAAAGTGAATGCAGTTGTCTCTAATGCCTAACCCATAAACGGTAGTGGCAATTCGATAAGAGACATCATGGTATGCACCATATCCAATAGGGTGCAGTTATGATGTTTGGACACACCATCACACTATGGTGTTCCAGGCGGTATTAGTTGTGAAACAATTTCCACAATGTCTTAATTGTGCGCCAAACTCGTAACTCAGATATTCATCTCTATAGACATTTTACCTCTTGTCACGACGATCTTCAACTTCACTCTGAAATTACTTGAACCTTTCAATAATTCAGACTTGTGTTTAATCAGGTAAATATACTTAGCATCTACTCAAATCATCTGTGAAGTAAGAACACAACGATATCCACTGCGTGCCTCAGCACTCATTGGATTGCACACATCAAAATGTATTACTTCCAACGAGTTGCTCTCTTGTTCCATCTCATTGAAAACGAGGCCTTTTAGTCATCTTGCCCATGTGGTATGATTTGCATGTCTCAAGTGATTCAAAATCAAGTGAGTCCAAACGATCCATCTGTATGGAGTTTCTTCATGCATATCTACCAATAGACATGGTTCGCATGTCTCAATCTTTTCAAAAACGAGTGAGTCCAAAGATCCATCAACATGGAGCTTCTTCATGCGTTTTATACCAATATGACTCAAATGGCAGTGCCACAAGTATGTGGTACTATCATTACTACCTTATATCACATCAACCTTGGAAACACTTCCAACACATATCGTCATCTCACCTTTAGCTAGTCTCCGTTTATTCCGCAACTTTTATTTCGAGTTACTAACACTTAGCAACCGAACCGGTATCTAATACCCTGGTGCTACTAGGAGTACTAGTAAAGTACACATTAATATAATGTATATCCAATATACTTCTGTCGACCTTGCCAGCCTTCTCATCTATGAAGTATCTAGGGTAGTTCTGCTTCAGTGACCGTTCCCCTTATTTCAGAAGCACTTAGTCTCGGGTTTGGGTTCAACCTTGGGTTTCTTCACTAGAGCAGCAACTGATTTGTCGTTTCATGAAGTATCCCTCCTTGCCCTTGCCCTTCTTGAAACTAGTGGTTTTACTAACCATCAACAATTGATGCTCCTACTTGATTTCTACTTTCGCGGTGTCAAACATCGCGAATAGCTCAAGGATCATCATATCTATCCCTGATATGTTATAGTTCATCACGAAGCTCTAGTAGCTTGGTGGCAGCAACTTTGGAGAACCATCACTATCTCATCTGGAAGACAACTCCCACTTGATTCAAGTGATTGTACTACTCAGACAATCTGAGCACATGCTCAACGATTGAGCTTTTCTCCCTTAGTTTGTAGGCTTAAGAAACTTGCCGGAGGTGTCACACCCCTAGACGTGGGCACGAGCCTGAAATCCCAATTTCAGCCCTTGAAACATCTCATATGTTCCGCGATGTTTCAAAACGTCTTCGGTGCCTCAATTCTATACCGTTTTAACATTACGCACTGAACTATCACGTAGTCATCAAAACGTGTATGTCAGATGTTCGCAACATCCACAAACGACGCTCGAGGTTCAGCACACCGAGCGGTGCATTAAGGACATAAGCCTTCTGTGCAGCAATGAGGACAATCCTCAGTTTACGGACCCAGTCCGCATAATTGCTACTATCAACTTTCAACTAAATTTTCTCTAGGAACATATCTTAAACAGTAGAACTAAAGCGTAAGCTACGACATAATTTGCAAAGACCTTTTGACTATGTTCATGATAATTAAGTTCATCTAATTATTTAATGAACTCCCACTCAGATAGACATCCCTCTAGTCATCTAAGTGATACATGATCCGAGTCAACTAGGCCGTGTCCGATCATCACGTGAGACGGACTAGTCATCATCGGTGAACATCTTCATGTTGATCGTATCTTCTATACGACTCATGTTCGACCTTTCGGTCTCCCGTGTTCCGAGGCCATGTTTGTACATGCTAGGCTCGTCAAGTCAACCTAAGTGTATTGCGTGTGTAAATCTGGCTTACACCCGTTGTATGCGAACGTTAGAACCTATCACACCCGATCATCACATGGTGCTTCGGAACAACGAACCTTCGCAACGGTGCACAGTTAGGGGGAACACTTTCTTGAAATTTTAGCGAGGGATCATCTTATTTATGCTACCGTCGTTCTAAGCAAATAAGATGTAAAAACATGATAAACATCACATGCAATCAAATAGTGACATGATATGGCCAATATCATTTTGCTCCTTTTGATCTCCATCTTCGGGGCGCCATGATCATCATCGTCACCGGCATGACACCATGATCTCCATCATCATGATCTCCATCATCATGTCTTCATGAAGTTGTCTCGCCAACTATTACTTCTACTACTATGGCTAACGGTTTAGCAATAAAGTAAAGTAATTACATGGCGTTATTCAATGACACGCAGGTCATACAATAAATTAAGACAACTCCTATGGCTCCTGCCGGTTGTCATACTCATCGACATGCAAGTCGTGATTCCTATTACAAGAACATGATCAATCTCATACATCACATATATTTCATTCATCACATCCTTTGGCCATATCACATCACACGACACATGCTGCAAGAACAAGTTAGACGTCCTCTAATTGTTGTTGCAAATTTTTACGTGGTTGCTATAGGTTTCTAGTAAGAACGTTTCTTACCTACGCCAAAACCACAACGTGGTATGCCAATTTCTATTTACCCTTCATAAGGACCCTTTTCATCGAATCTGATCCGACTAAAGTGGGAGAGACAGACACCCGCTAGCCACCTTATGCAACTAGTGCATGTCAGTCGGTGGAACCTGTCTCACGTAAGCGTACGTGTAAGGTCGGTCCGGGCCGCTTCATCCCACGATGCCGCCGAATCAAGATAAGACTAGTAACGGCAAGTAAATTGACAAAATCAACGCCCACAACAACTTGTGTTCAACTCGTGCATAGAAACTACGCATAGACCTAGCTCATGATGCCACTGTTGGGGAACGTAGCAGAAATTCAAAATTTTCTACGCATCACCAAGATCAATCTATGGAATAACTAGCAACAAGAGAGAGGGGAGTGCATCTTCATACCCTTGAAGATCGCGATGCGGAAGCGTTGCAAGAACGCGGTCGGTGGAGTCCTACACGAAGCGATTCAGATCACGGCCGAATCCGATCTAAGCACCGAACAACGGTGCCTCCGCGTTCAACACACATGCAGCCCGGTGACGTCTCCCGTGCCTTGATCCATCAAGGAGAGAGGGAGAGGTTGGGGAAGACTCCGTCCAGCAGCAGCACAACCATTTTATTATCGCCTCTAGGGCATATTTCCAACATGTATACCTTAGCATGATTTTGGCAAGGGAGTACAATAGTGATCTAGGAGTAGATCACTGGACAACTGTAAAAATTATCCTTAGAGGACTAAGGAAATATTTCTCGGTTATGGAGGTGATAAAAGAGTTCGTCGTAAAGAGTTACGTCGATGCAAGCTTTTGACACCGTTCTAGATGACTCCAAGTCTCGATCTAGATACATATTGTAAGTGGGAGCAATTAGCTAGAGTAGCTCCATGCAGAGTATTGTAGATATAGAAATTTGCAAAATACATACGTATCTAAATGTTGCAGACCCGTAGATTAAACTTCTCTCACAAGTAAAACATGATCACTCTTTGGGTGTTAATCACATACCGATGTGAACTAGATTATTGACTCTAGTAAACCCTTTGGCTATTAGTCACATGAAGATGTGAACTAATCACATAAAGATGTGAACTATTGGTGTAAAATCACATGAGATGTGAACTAGATTATTGACTCTAGTGCAAGTGGGAGACTGAAGGAAATATGCCCTAGAGGCAATAATAAAGTTGTTATTTATATTTCCTTATATCATGATAAATGTTTATTATTCATGCTAGAATTGTATTAACCGGAAACTTAGTACATGTGTGAATACATAGACAAAAAAGTGTCCCTAGCATGCCTCTACTTGACTAGCTCGTTAATCAAAGATGGTTAAGTTTCCTAGCCATAGACATGTATTGTCATTTGATGAACGGGATCACATCATTAGAGAATGATGTGATGGACAAGACCCATCCGTTAGCTTAGCATAATGATCGTTTAGTTTTATTGCTATTGCTTTCTTCATGACTTATACATGTTCCTCTGACTATGAGATTATGCAACTCCTGAATACCGGAGGAACACCTTGTGTGCTATCAAACGTCACAACGTAACTGGGTGATTATAAAGATTCTCTACAGGTGTCTCCGATGGTGTTTGTTGAGTTGGCATAGATCGAGATTTGGATTTGTCACTCCGTGTATCGGAGAGGTATCTTTGGGCCCTCTCGGTAATGCTCATCACTAAAAGCCTTGCAAGCAATGTGACTAATGAGTTAGTTGTGGGATGATGCATTACGGAACGAGTAAAGAGACTTGCCAGTAACGATATTGAACTAGGTATGATGATACAGACAATCGAATCTCGGGCAAGTAAGATACCGATGACAAAGGGAACAACGTATGTTGTTATGCGGTTTGACCGATAAAGATCTTCATAGAATATGTAGGAACCAATATGAGCATCTAGGTTCCGTTATTGGTTATTGACCGGAGATTAGTCTCGGTCATGTCTACATAGTTCTCGAACCCGTAAGGTCCTCACGCTTAACGTTCGATGATGATCGGTATTATGAGTTTATGTGTTTTGATGTACCGAAGGTAGTTCGGAGTACAAGATAAGATCACGGACATGACAAGGAGTCTCGAACTGGTCGAGACATAAAGATTGATATATTGGATGACTATATTCGGACATCGAAATAGTTTCGAGGGTCACTGGATAAATATCGGAGTGCCGGAAAGGTTATCGGAACCACCGGGGAAGTTATGGGCCTTAAGGGAGAGAGAGGGAGCAGCCAAGGGCTGGCCACGCCTCCCCCCCATGGGCCTAGTCCGAATTGGACTCGGGGGAGGGGCGGCGCCCCCTCCTTCCTTCTCCTTCCCCTCTCCTTCCTTCTTCTCCTAGTAGGACTAGGAAAGGGGGGAATCCAACTCCTACTAGGAGTAGGATTACCCCCCTTGGGCGCACCCTATAGGGCCGGCCGGCCTGCCCCTTGCTCCTTTATATACGTGGGGAGGGCACCCCTAGAACACACATCAATTGTTCCTAGCCGTGTGTGGCACCCCCCTCCACAATTAACACCTCAGTCATATCGTCGTAGTGCTTAGGCGAAGCCCTGCGCCGGTAACTTCAAAGTCACCGTCACCACGCCGTCGTGCTGACGAAACTCTCCCTCGTCCTCAACTAGATCAAGAGCTCGAGGGACGTCATCATGCTGAACGTGTGCTGAACACGGAGGTGCCGTACGTTCGGTACTTGGATCGGTTGGATCGTGAAGACGTTCGACTACATCAACCGCGTTACTAAACGCTTCCACTTTCGGTCTACGAGGGTACGTGGACACACTCTCCCCGCTTGTTGCTATGCTTCTCCTCGACAGATCTTGCGTGATCGTATGCAAATTTTTTGAAATACAACGTTCCCCAATAGCATCATCCCGCAACTAACTCATTAGTCATATTGCTTGCAAGGCTTATAGTGATGTGCATTACCGAGAGCGCCCAGAGATACCTCTCCGATACACGGAGTGGCAAGTCCTAATCTCGATCTATGCCAACCCAACAAACACCATCGGAGACACCTGTAGAGCATCTTTATAATCACCCAGTTACGTTGTGACGTTTGATAGCACACTAAGTGTTCCTCTGGTATTCGGGAGTTGCATAATCTTATAGTCATAGGAACATGTATAAGTCATGAAGAAAGAAATAGCAATAAACTAAACGATCATAGTGCTAAGCTAACGGATGGGTCTTGTCCATCACACCATTCTCTAATGATGTGATCCCGTTCATCAAATGACAACACATGTCTATGGCTAGGAAAATTAACCATCTTTGATTAATGAGCTAGTCTAGTAGAGGCATACTGGGGACACTCTGTTTGTCTATGTATTCACACATGTACTAAGTTTCCGGTTAATACAATTCTAGCATGAATAATAAACATTTATCATGATATAAGGAAATATAAATAACAACTTTATTATTGCCTCTAGGGCATATTTCCTTCAGTCTCCCACTTGCACTAGAGTCAATAATCTAGTTCACATCGCCATGTGATTTAACACTAATAGTTCACATCACCATGTGACTGAAGGGTTTTACTAGAGTCAATAGTCTAGTTCACATCGCTATGTGAGTAACACCCAAAGAGTACTAAGGTGTGATCATGTTTTGCTTGTGAGAGAAGCTTAGTCAATGGGTCTGTCACATTCAGAGCCGTATGTATTTTGCAAATTTCTATGTCTACAATGCTCTGCACGGAGCTACTCTAGCTAATTGCTCCTACTTTCAGTATGCATCCAGATTGAGACTTAGAGTCATCCGGATCAGTGTCAAAGCTTGCATCAGCGTAACTCTTTACGACGAACTCTTTATCACCTCCATAACCGAGAAATATCTCCTTATTCCACTAAGGATAATTTTTATCCGTTGTCTAGTGATCCACTCCTGGATCACTATTGTACCCTCTTGCCAAACTCATGGTGAGGTTTACAATAGGTCTGGTACACAGCATAGCATACTTCATAGAACCTATGACCGAGGCATAGGGAATGAATTTTCATTCTCTTTCTATTTTCTACCGTGGTCGGGTATTGAGTCTTTACTCAACTTCACACCTTGCAACACAGGAAAGAACTCCTTCTTTGACTGTTCCATTTTGAATTACTTCAAAATCTTGTCAAGGTATGTACTCATTGAAAAAACTTATCAAGCATCTTGTTCTATCTCTATAGATCTTGATGCTCAATATGTAAGCAGCTTCACCGAGGGCTTTCTTTGAAAAACTCCTTTCAAGCACTCCTTTATGCTTTCCAGAAAAATTCTACATTATTTCCAATCAACAATATGTCATTCACATATACTTATCAAAAATTCTGTAGTACTCCCACTCACTTTCTTGTAAATACAAGCTTCTCAAAAAAGTTCGTATAAAACCAATGCTTTGATCACACTATCAAAGCGTATCTTCCAACTCTGAGATGCTTGCACCAGTCCATAGATGGATCGCTGGAGCTTGCACACTTTGTTAGCACCTTTAGGATTGACAAAACCATCTTGTTGCATCATATACAACTCTTCTTTAAGAAATCCATTAAGGAATGCAATTTTGACATCTTTTGCCAGATTTCATAAAATGTGGCAATTGCTAACATGATTCAGACAGACTTAAGCATCGCTACGAGTGAGAAAATCTCATTGTAGTCAACACCTTGAACTTGTCAAAAACACTTTTCGACAAGTCGAGCTTTGTAGATAGTAACACTACTATCAGCGTCCGTCTTCCTCTTGAAGATCCATTTTATTCTCTATGGCTTGCCGATCATCGGGCAAGTCAACCAAAGTCCATACTTTGTTCTCATACATGGATCCTATCTCAGATTTCATGGCCTTAAGCCATTTCGCGGAATCTGGGCTCATCATCGCTTCCTCATAGTTCGTACGTTCGTCATGGTCAAGTAACATGACCTCCGGAACAGGATTGTCGTACCACTCTGGTGCGGACCTTACTCTGGTTAACCTACGAGGTTCGGTAGTAACTTGATCTGAAGTTTCATGATCATCATCATTAGCTTCCTCACTAATTGGTGTAGGCATCACCGGAACTGATTTTTGTGATGAACTACTTTCCAACTCGAGAGAAGGTACAATTACCTCACCAAGTTCTACTTTCCTCCCACTCACTTCTTTCGGGAGAAACACCTTCTCTAGAAAGGATCCATTCTTAGCAACGAATATCTTGCCTTCGGATCTATGATAGAAGGTGTACCCAACAGTCTCCTTTGGGTATCCTATGAAGACACATTTCTCCGATTTGGGTTCGAGCTTATTGCTACCTCTTGAGCACTGCGTTGGTTTTCCCTTGAAGAGGAAAGGGTGATGCAGTAAAGTAGCGTAAGTATTTCCCTCAGTTTTTGAGAACCAAGGTATCAATCCAGTAGGAGGCCACGCTCAAGTCCCTCGCACCTACACAAACAAATAAGAACCTTGCAACCAACGCGATAAAGGGGTTGTCAATCCCTTCACAGCCACTTGCAAAAGTGAGATCTGATAGAGATGATAAGATAATATTTTTGGTATTTTTATGATAAAGATAAAAAGTAAAGATTGCAAAATAAACGGTAATAAAAATAGTTTGTTGCGGAAGATTATATGATGGAAAATAGACCCGGGGGCCATAGGTTTTAGTAGTGGCTTCTCTCAAAATAGCATAAGTATTACGGTGGGTGAACAAATTACTGTCGAGCAATTGATAGAATTGAGCATAGTTATGAGAATATCTAGGTATCATCATGTATATAGGCATCACATCCGTGACAAGTAGACCGAGTCCTGCCTGCATCTACTACTATTACTCCACACATCGACCGCTATCCAGCATGCATCTAGAGTATTAAGTTCATAAGAACGGGTAACGCTTTAAGCAAGATGACATGATGTAGAGGGATAAACTCATGCAATATGATATAAACCCCATCTTTTTATCCTCGATGGCAACAATACAATACATGTCGTTTCCCCTACTGTCACTGGGATCAAGCACCGCAAGATTGAACCCAAAGCTAAGCACTTCTCCCATTGCAAGAAAGATCAATCTAGTAGGCCAAACCAAACTGATAATTCGAAGAGACTTGCAAAGATAACCAATCATACATAAAAGAATTCAGAGAAGATTCAAATATTGTTCATAGATAATCTTGATCACAAACCCACAATTCATCGGATCTCGACAAACACACCGCAAAAGAAGATTACATCAAATAGATCTCCATGATAAACGAGGAGAACTTTGTATTGAGATCCAAAGAGAGAGAAGAAGCCATCTAGCCAATAACTATGAACCTGAAGGTCTGAGGTAAACTACTCACACATCATCGGAGAGGCTAGGGTGTTGATGTAGAAGCCCTCTGTGATCAATGCCCCCTCCGGCGGAGCGCCGGAAAAGGCCCCAAGATGGGATCTCACGGGTACAGAAGGTTGCGGCGGTGGAAATAGGGTTTTGGCTCCTCTGCTGATGGTTTGGGGGTACGTAGGTATATATAGGAGGAAGAAGTAGGACGGTGGAGCCATGAGGGGCCCACGAGGGTGGAGGGCGCGCCCCCTGCCTCGTGGCTTCCTCGTTGGTTGCTTGACGTCCACTCCAAGTCCTCCGGATCACGTTTGTTCTGAAAATCACGTTCCCGAAGGTTTCATTCCGTTTGGACTCCGTTTGATATTCTTTTTCTGCGAAACACTGAAATAGGCAAAAAAAACAGCAATTTGGGCTGGGCCTCTGGTTAATAGGTTAGTCCCAAAAATAATATAAAAGTGTATAATAAAGCCCATTAAACATCCAAAACAGAATATATAATAGCATGGAACAATAAAAAATTATAGATATGTTGGAGACGTATCAAGCATCCCCAAGCTTAATTCCTGCTCGTCCTCGAGTAGGTAAATGATAAAAATAGAATTTTTGATGTGAAATGCTACCTAGCATATTTCTCAATGTAATTTTCTTTATTGTGGCATGAATGTTCAGATCCGAAAGATTCAAGATAAAAGTTTAATATTGACATAAAAATAATAATACTTCAAGCATACTAATCAAGCAATTATGTCTTCTCAAAATAACATAGCCAAAGAAAGCTCATCCCTACAAAATCATATAGTTTGGCCATGCTTCATTTTTGTCACACAAGATGCTCTCGTCTTGCACAACCCCGATGACAAGCCAAGCAATTGTTTCATACTTTAGTAATCTCAAACTTTTTCAACTTTCACGCAATACATGAGCGTGAGCCATGGATATAGCACTATGGGTGGAATAGAATATGACGATGGGGGTTGTGTGGAGAAGACAAAAAAGGAGAAAGTCTCACATTGACGCAGCTAATCAACGGGCTAGGGAGATGCCCATCAATTAATGTCAATGCAAGGAGTAGGGATTGCCATGCAACGGATGCACTAGAGCTATAAATGTATGAAAGCTCAACAAAAGAAACTAAGTGGGTGTGCATCCAACTTGCTTGCTCACGAATGAAGGAAATATGCCCTAGAGGCAATAATAAAGTTATTATTTATTTCCTCATATCATGATAAATGTTTATTATTCATGCTAGAATTGTATTAACCGGAAACATAATACATGTCTGAATACATAGACAAACATAGTGTCACTAGTATGCCTCTACTTGACTAGCTCGTTAATCGAAGATGGTTGAGTTTCCTAGCCATGGACATGAGTTGTCATTTGATTAACGGGATCACATCATTAGGAGAATGATGTGATTGACTTGACCCATTCTGTTAGCTTAGCACTTGATCGTTTAGTATGTTGCTATTGCTTTCTTCATGACTTATACATGTTCCTATGACTATGAGATTATGAAACTCCCGTTTACCGGAGGAACACTTTGTGTGCTACCAAACATCACAACGTAACTGGGTGATTATAAAGGTGCTCCACAGGTGTCTCCAAAGGTACTTGTTGAGTTGGCGTATTTTGAGATTAGGATTTGTCACTCCGATTGTCGGAGAGGTATCTCTGGGCCCTCTCGGTAATGCACATCACTATAAGCCTTGCAAGCAATGTGACTAATGAGTTAGTTGCAGGATGATGCATTACATAACGAGTAAAGATACTTGCCGGTAACGAGATTGAACTAGGTATTGAGATACCGACGATTGAATCTCGGGCAAGTAACATACCGATGACAAAGGGAACAACGTATGTTGTTATGCGGTTTGACCGATAAAGATCTTCGTAGAATATGTGGGAGCCAATATGAGCATCCAGGTTCCGCTATTGGTTATTGACCGGAGACGTGTCTCGGTCATGTCTACATAGTTCTCGAACCCGTAGGGTCCGCACGCTTAAAGTTCGGTGGCGATCGGTATTATGAGTTTTTGTGTTTTGATATACCGAAGGTAGTTCGGAGTCCCGGATATGATCACGGACATGACGAGGAGTCTCGAAATGGTCGAGATGTAAAGATCGATATATTGGACGACTTTGTTCGGACACCGGAAAGCTTCCGGAAGGTTTTGGACATATACCGGAGTACTGGGGGTTTACCGGAATCCCCCCGGGGAGTTAACTGGGCCTCATGGGCCTTAGTGGGAGAAGAGGAGGGGTGGCCAGGGCAGCCGCGCGCCCCCTCCCCCTCTAGTCCGAATTGGACAAGGAGGAGGGGGCGGCGCCCCCTTTTTCCTTCTCCTCCTCTCTCCCTTCCTTCCCTTCTCCTACTCCAACAAGGAAAGGAGGAGTCCTACTCCCGGTGGGAGTAGGACTCCCCCCCTTTGCGCGCCCTCCTTGGCCGGCCGCCTCTCCCCCCTTGGTCCTTTATATGCGGGGGCAGGGGCAGCTCTAGACACACAAGGCTATCTATTGATCTCTCCCAGCCATGTGCGGTGCCCCCTCCACCATATTCCACCTCTGTCATATCGTAGCGGTGCTTAGGCGAAGCCCTGCGTCGGTAGCAACATCATCACCGTCATCACGCCGTCGTGCTGACAGAACTCTCTCGTGAAGCTCTGCTGGATCGGAGTTCGCAGGACGTCATCGAGCTGAACGTGTGCTGAACTCGGAGGTGTCGTACGTTCGGTACTTGGATCGGTCGCATCGTGAAGACGTACGACTACATCAACCGCGTTGTGCTAACGCTTCCACTTTCGGTCTACGAGGGTACGTGGACAACACTCTCCCCTCTCGTTGCTATGCATCACCAAGATCTTGCGTGTGCGTAGGAATTTTTTTGAAATTACTAAGTTCCCCAACAACGAAGACCTAGGGCATTTGAGGAAGCCCATTGTTGGAATATACAAGACAAGTTCTATAATGAAAAATTCCCACCAGTATATGAAAGTGACAAAACAAGAGACTCTCTATCATAAAGATCATGGTGCTACTTTGAAGCACAAGTGTGGAAAAAGGATAGTAGCATTGTCCCTTTTTATTTCTCCCTTTTTTTCTTTTTCTTTTTTTGGGCCTTCCCTTTTTTTATTTGGATTTTCTCTTTTTTTTGGGACAATGCTCTATTAATGATGATCATCACACTTCTATTTATTTACAACTCAATGACTACAACTCGATACTAGAACAAAATATGACTCTATATGAATGTCTCCGGCGGTGTACCGGGATGGGCAATGAATCAAGAGTGACATGTATGAAAGAATTATGAATGGTGGCTTTGCCACAAATACGATGTCAACTACATGATCATGCAAGGCAATATGACAATGATGAAGCGTGTCATAATAAACGGAACGGTGGAAAGTTGCATGGCAATATATCTCGGAATGGCTATGGAAATGCCATAATAGGTAGGTATGCTGGCTGTTTTGAGGAAGATATAAGGAGGTTTATGTGTGATAGAGCCTCTTGTATCACGGGGTTTGGATGCACCGGCGAAGTTTGCACCAACTCTCAAGGTGAGAAAGGGCAATGCACGGTACCAAAGAGGCTAGCAATGATGGAAGGTTGAGAGTGCGTATAATCCATGGACTCAACATTAGTCATAAAGAACTCACATACTTATTGCAAAAATCTACAAGTCATCAAAAACCAAGCACTATGCGCATGCTCCTAGGGGGATAGATTGGTAGGAAAAGACCATCGCTCGTCCCCGACCGCTACTCATAAGGATGACAATCAAAGAACACCTCATGTTTCATATTTGTTACACAACGTTTACCATACGTGCATGCTACGGGACTTGCAAACTTAAACACAAGTATTTCTCAATTTCACAATTACTCAACTAGCACAACTTTAATATTACCACCTCCATATCTCAAAACTATCATCAAGTATCAAACTTCTCCTAGTATTAAATGAACTTATATGGAAGTTTTTATTATGCTCATCTTGGATGCCTATCATATTAGGACTAATTTCACAATTAAAGCAAATTACCATGCTGTTTACGACTCTCAAAATAATATAAGTGAAGCATGAGAGATCAATAATTTCTATAAAATAAAACCACCGCCGTGCTCTAAAAGATATAAGTGAAGCACTAGAGCAAAAACTATATAGCTCAAAAGATATAAGTGAAGCACATAGAGTATTCTAACAAATTCCGAATCATGTGTGTCTCCCTCAAAAGGTGTGTACAGCAAGGATGATTGTGGTAAACTAAAAAGCAAAGACTACAATGATACAAGACGCTCCAAGCAAAACACATATCATGTGGTGAATAAAAATATAGCCCCAAATAAAGTTACCGATAGATGAAGACGAAAGAGGGGATGCCTTCCGGGGCATACCCAAGCTTAGGCTTTTGGTTGTCCTTGAATTTTACCTTGGGGTGCCTTGGGCATCCCCAAGCTTAGGCTCTTGCCAATCCTTGTTCCATAATCCATCAAATCTTTACCCAAAACTTGAAAATTTCACAACACAAAACTTAACAGAAGATCTCGTAAGCTCCGTTAGCGAAAGAAAGCAAAACACCACTTCAAGGTACTGTAATGAAATCATTCTTTATTTATATTGGTGTTAAACCTACTTTATTCCAACTTCTCTATGGTTTATAAACTATTTTACTAGCCATAGATTCATCAAAATAAGCAAACAACACACGAAAAACAGAATCTGTCAAAAACAGAACAGTCTGTAGTAATCTGTAACTAACGCAAACTTCTGGAACTCAGAAAAATCTACCAAAATAGGAAGACCTAGATAATTTTTTTATTGATCTACTGCAATTGGAATCAGTATTTTATCACGTTCTGGTGATTTTTAACAATTGTTTTCGTGAACAGAAAGTTTCTGGAATTTTCAGCAAGATCAAATAACTATTATCCAAGAAGATCCTATAGGTTTAACTTGGCACAAACACTAATTAAAACACAAAACCACATCTAACCAGAGGCTAGATCAAAGATTTATTAAATAACAGCAAGTAAAAATATTGGGTTGTCTCCCAACAAGCGCTTTTCTTTAAAGCCTTTTAGCTAGGCATCGGTAATTTCGATGATGCTCACAAGAAAGACAAGAATTGAAGCACAAAGAGCATCATAAAACATGTGACAAACACACTTAAGTATAACATACTTCCTATGCATAGGTATTTTATAAGCAAACAAATTATCATAGCAAGAAAAAACTAGCATATGTAAGGAAGAGGAAAGAAACAATAGCAATCTCAACATAACGAGAGGTAATTTAGTAACATGAAAATTTCTCCAACCATATTTTCCTCTCTCATAATAGTTACATGTGGGATCATATTCACATTCAAAAATATAGCTATCACATAATATTTTCTCTAAATAATCCATATGCATGCAAAGTTGACACTCTTCCAAAATAGTGGGATTAATATTAACTAAAGTCATGACCTCTCCAAACCCACTTTTATCAAAAACTTCATAAGATTGAGCATTCTCCAAATATGTGGGATCTAAAGTTGACACTCTTCCAAACCCACTTTCAATATTATTGCAAACATTATTATCAATCTCATATTCATCATGGGGCTTAAATAAATTTTCAAGATCATAAGAAGAATCACCCCAATCATGATCATTTCAACAAGTAGTAGACATAGCAAACTTAGCATCCCCAAGCTTAGGGTTTTGCATATCATTAACACAATTGACATTAATAGAATTTATAATAACATCATTGCAATCATGCTTTTTATTCAAAGATCTATCGTGAATCACTTCATAAAGCACTTCATCACAATTTTCAGATTCACGGATTTCAAGCAAAACCTTATAAAGATAATCTAGTGCACGCAAATCACTAGGTGGTTCATCATAATTGGATCTCTTAAAAAGATTGGCAAGCGGATGAGGATCCATAGATCTTAGGTTCTCTGTTTAGCAATAAATACACAACTATTCCAACCAAACAAGCAAACGAGCCAAGTAAGACATCAAGGCAAACGAAAAGACGAACAGAAGAAGGGCGAAGAAAACGGCAAAGGTGAAGTGGGGGAGAGGAAAACGAGAGGCAAATGGCAAATAATGTAATGCGAGGGATAAGAGTTTGTGATGGGTACTTGGTATGTCTTGACTTGTGCGTAGACTCCCCGGCAACGGCGCCAGAAATCCTTCTTGCTACCTCTTGAGCACTGCGTTGGTTTTCCCTTGAAGAGGAAAGGGTGATGCAGTAAAGTAGCGTAAGTATTTCCCTCAGTTTTTGAGAACCAAGGTATCAATCCAGTAGGAGGCCACGCTCAAGTCCCTCGCACCTACACAAACAAATAAGAACCTTGCAACCAACGCGATAAAGGGGTTGTCAATCCCTTCACAGCCACTTGCAAAAGTGAGATCTGATAGAGATGATAAGATAATATTTTTGGTATTTTTATGATAAAGATAAAAAGTAAAGATTGCAAAATAAACGGTAATAAAAATAGTTTGTTGCGGAAGATTATATGATGGAAAATAGACCCGGGGGCCATAGGTTTTAGTAGTGGCTTCTTTCAAAATAGCATAAGTATTACGGTGGGTGAACAAATTACTGTCGAGCAATTGATAGAATTGAGCATAGTTATGAGAATATCTAGGTATCATCATGTATATAGGCATCACATCCGTGACAAGTAGACCGAGTCCTGCCTGCATCTACTACTATTACTCCACACATCGACCGCTATCCAGCATGCATCTAGAGTATTAAGTTCATAAGAACGGGTAACGCTTTAAGCAAGATGACATGATGTAGAGGGATAAACTCATGCAATATGATATAAACCCCATCTTTTTATCCTCGATGGCAACAATACAATACATGTCGTTTCCCCTACTGTCACTGGGATCAAGCACCGCAAGATTGAACCCAAAGCTAAGCACTTCTCCCATTGCAAGAAAGATCAATCTAGTAGGCCAAACCAAACTGATAATTCAAAGAGACTTGCAAAGATAACCAATCATACATAAAAGAATTCAGAGAAGATTCAAATATTGTTCATAGATAATCTTGATCACAAACCCACAATTCATCGGATCTCGACAAACACACCGCAAAAGAAGATTACATCAAATAGATCTCCATGATAAACGAGGAGAACTTTGTATTGAGATCCAAAGAGAGAGAAGAAGCCATCTAGCCAATAACTATGAACCTGAAGGTCTGAGGTAAACTACTCACACATCATCGGAGAGGCTAGGGTGTTGATGTAGAAGCCCTCCGTGATCAATGCCCCCTCCGGCAGAGCGCCGGAAAAGGCCCCAAGATGGGGTCTCACGGGTACAGAAGGTTGCGGCGGTGGAAATAGGTTTTTGGCTCCACTGTTGATGGTTTGGGGGTACGTAGGTATATATAGGAGGAAGAAGTAGGTCGGTGGAGCCACGAGGGGCCCACGAGGGTGGAGGGCGCACCCAGGGGGGTAGGCGCGCCCCCTGCCTCGTGGCTTCCTTGTTGGTTGCTTGACGTCCACTCCAAGTCCTCTGGATCACGTTTGTTCCTAAAATCACGTTCCCGAAGGTTTCATTCCGTTTGGACTCCATTTGATATTCTTTTTCTGCGAAACACTGAAATAGGCAAAAAAAACAGCAATTTGGGCTGGGCCTCCGGTTAATAGGTTAGTCCCAAAAATAATATAAAAGTGTATAATAAAGCCCATTAAACATCCAAAACAGAATATATAATGGCATGGAACAATCAAAATTATAGATACGTTGGAGACGTGTCACTTATCAGGTTGCTTTTTCACATAAGCATCGCAGCCCCAAACTTTAAGAGACGACAGCTTAGGTTTCTTACCAAACCACAGTTCATGCGGTGTCGCCTCAACGGATTTAGTCCCTATTTAATGTGAATGCAGCCTTCTCTAATGCATAACCCCAAAACGATAGTGGTAAATCAATAAGAGACATCATAGATCGCACCATATCTAATAAAGTACGATTACGGCGTTCAGACACACCATTACGCTGTGGTGTTCCAGGAGACGTGAGTTGCGAAACTATTCCACATTGTTTCAAATGAAGACCAAACTCGTAACTCAAATATTCGTCTCCGCGATCAGATCGTAGAAACTTTATTTTCTTGTTCAATGATTTTCCACTTCACTCTGAAATTCTTTGAACTTCTCAAATGTTTCTGTAACATCCCAAATTTTCAATTTGGCATGTTATACATTAGAGCATCATTGCATATCATATTTTATTTGCATTTTGATTTTGATCCAAGAAATTCTACGCAACTCAAGGACCCACGGAGAGAGTTGGGGATTTCGTTATTTTCATATTTGGGTTTCCTCAAATTTTTGAAAAGAGGATCATTTGATTTTATTTATTTTATGTTCAATTATTTCATTTATAAAAATAAGAGAGAGGGAATAAAATGACTTTCCCAAAAATAAGAAATATTGAGGATTTAATAAAAAATCAAATAAGATTTTATTTTGGAGTTTTTCGCTATTTTATTCGAATTTAGGAAAAAATGCACGTTTTTCAAATTGCATTTTAGGGCCAAGAAAATGTTAATATTTTATTTAGACGGTGAAAATTTGCTTTGGCATTTTTAGATTTTTATTTATTTTTCTAGGATTTATTTTTTGTTCGGCGGAATTGTTTAAAAAAACGTCCAGCGCCCGACTGGGCCGAGGTCCAGCCGAGCCGACCCAGCTCCCCCGCGTCGCCGTCTCCCTCCAGGAGACCACGACCGTCGTCGCCGAGTCCGACCCGGACTCCGCCTCCCCGCCGCCTTGCCCCCTCCTCCAAGTCGCCCCTCCCCCCTCTTAAAAGCCGCCCCGCCCCGCCGCCTCACCCCGTCCCGCCCCGCCGCCCGAAGCCCGCCGCCGCCCGTCCCGCGCCCCACCCCACCCGCCGGAGCCGCCCCGCCTCGTCTGAGGTATACGCCGCCGCCGCCCCGCCATCGTTCGGTTTTTTTTGAACCGATCCGTTTTTGTAAACCCTAGTTTTCGTTTTTTTAGAATAGATCGTTTTTTTTCCGGTTTAGTTTAGTTAGCGGACGTTCGTCCATACGTTCGTTTTAACGAACGGTTTTCGTCGTTTAGCCGTAGACAACGAACGTTCGTTCGTTAGCCTGTTCGTCCGTTTTCTTTTTCTTGGATTTTCCGCGATTATTTCTGATCGCGATTTCCGATATGTTTTTCGTTTTCATTTTTCTTTTCGCTCGTTTGTCGGAATCAGGCGATTCAAGCGCCTAGAGTTTCGTCTCGAAGCCCTCTTTCCGTTTAACCAACTCAAACAAGTTTTTGCTTCTGTAAAATTTGACTTAGGTCCAGATTAGTAAACGAAGCTTGTTTCTTTCGCCGTTTGACTTTCGTTGCTTCGTTTGATTTGATTCTTTCTGCAAACCGGAGTTCTTAAGTTGAACTTTCTGGTTAGATCTCTTATTCGAGTTTTACCTGTGCATTAGATGAGTACTTATTGTATGCTTGTTTGTTTGCGATAGAGTACCCGGAGTGCGCCGCTTGCTACTTCGAATCCCTAGGTTTAACGGATCATCAGCAAGGCAAGTAACACTTTGATCATACTTTTCATTACCCAGTATTATTGCATTAGATCAATCCTCAAACACTGCATGATTAGGATCTCATTAAATTGTGGGTTTTGGGAAGTAGATGAGGTAGTACCTATTACCTGTTTTGTATTCAAACCCTTGGGAGTTACTGCTACGTTTGCTTATATTGCTATGCTATGCTAGTAGACGTGGATTGGGTTTGAGTGTATCCATGACAGATGTGAGTTTGTTAATTAATGGTTCAACTTAAGGTGGCAACTTAAATACACATCTGGGTGGATTGAGGCACCTGGGTATTCCAGCGATTTCCTGTTTTTTTTATGGACCGCCACCCAGGCTCAAAGGGATCATAAGATTATTCATGCTAGAAACTTCCGTGTGCAGCCGCAAGCTATTATGGGCTCTAGCATAGTTGATTAAGTTGTGTGAACTCTTACAGTGGTAGACTAGCAGATGTAGGGGAAGTAGGTGTAACTGTCTACCCGATCGTAAGGTGCTAACGCTTCTGAAAGACTATGTCTCGGTCATCCATTTCTCAAACACCATGTAGTGCGAGAATCCCAACGGAGGAGATCGAGTCTTGCGGGGAAAAGCGCGCAAACCTCTGCAGAGTGTACAATCTAATCATGGTTAGCTGTGTCCCCGGTTATGGACATCTTGAGTATCTAGTACTTGGATTATCATGTGAATCTCATCATGTTACTTTAATTAATTTTGTTGGGATTAATGTTGAAACTTAATTGGGATTGAGATGGTGTCACCTATTCTCAATGTTTAACAACCACCATGATAGTTAAATAAAATTTATTCCTTTGCAGTAGGGAAAATTTGGCTTTTCGCAAAACTGTAACCATAGAGCTTTCCACCAGCCATATATGCACGTAGTATAGCATTATCCTGTTCATTACTCTCTATGTGTTACATTGCCAGCATATTCCATGTGCTGACCCGTTTTCGGGCTGCAACGTTTCATGTTGCAGACTTTTCAGACGACGAGTAAGGTGCCTTAGGTCGTGGTCTTATACTCAGTGATGCCGTTGGAGTTGATGGACTCGCTTATCTTCCAAGCCTTACGCTGTTATCGTTTTTAGATGGCCTTAAGCCATATTTATTGTATTAAGTTCCCTTTTGAGACATTCGATGTAATAAGTGTGTGATTGCTACTCTGTTATAAATCCTTCGAGTACTGTGCGTGTCAGCATTACTGATCCAGGGATGACACTGATGCACAAAGACTTGACCGTCTGAGGTCTGGTCGCTACAGTTTCAGACTTGTGTTTCATCAAGTAGATATACCCATATCTGCTCAAATCATCTGTGAAGGTCAGAAAATAACGATACCCGCCGCGAGCCTCAACACTCATTGGATCGCATACATCAGTATGTATTATTTCCAATAAGTCAGTTGCTCGCTCCATTGTTTCGGAGAACGGAGTCTTAGTCATCTTTCCCATGAGGCATGGTTTGCAAGCATCAAGTGATTCCAAAAGCCCATCAGCATGGAGTTTCTTCATGCGCTTTACACCAATATGACCTAAACGACAGTGCCACAAATAAGTTGCACTATCATTATCAACTTTGCATCTTTTGGCATCAATATTATGAATATGCGTATCACTACGATCCAAATTCAATAAAGCATTCACCTTGGGTGTATGACCTCAGAAGGTTTTATTCATGTAAACAGAATAACAATTATTCTTTGACTTAAATGAATAACCGTATTGCAATAAACATGATCCAGTCATATTATGCTCAAGGCAAACACCAAATAACATTTATTTTAGGTTCAATACTAATCCTGAAGGTAAACGGAGTGTGCAATGGTGATCTTATCAACCTTGGAATCACTTCCAACACACATCGTCACCTTCCCCTCAACTAGTCTTTGTTCATTTTGTAACTCCTGTTTCGAGTTACTAATCATAGCAACTGAACCAGTATCAAATACCCAGGGGCTACTATGAACACTATTAAAGTACACATCAATAACATGTATATCATATATACTTTTGTTCACTTTGCCATCCTTCTTATCCGCCAAGTATTTGGGGCAGTTCCGCTTTCAGTGACCATTTCCTTCGCAGTAGAAGCACTCAGTTTCAGGCTTGGGTCTAGCTTTGGGCTTCTTCATGGGAGTGGCAACTTGCTTGTCATTCTTCTTGAAGTTCCCTTTCTTTCCCCTGCCCTTTTACTTGAAACTAGTGGTCTTGTCAACCATCAACATTTGATGCTTTTCTTGATTTCTACCTTCGTCGATTTCAGCATCACGAAGAGCTCGGGAATCGTTTTTGTCATCCCTTGCATATTATAGTTCATCACGAAGTTCCAGTAACTTGATGATAGTGACTAGAGAACTTTGTCAATCACTATCTTATCTGGAAGATTAACTCCCACTTGATTCAAGAGACTGTAGTACTCAGATTTTCTGAGCACATGCTCACTGGTTGAGCTATTCTCCTCCATCTTGTAGGCAAAGTACTTGTCAGAGGTCTCATACCTCTCGACTCGGGCATGAGTTTGAAATACCAATTTCAGCTCTTGGAACATCTCATATGCTCCGTGACATTTCAAAACATTTTTGGCGTCCCGGTTCTAAGCCGTAAAGCATGATGCACTAAACTATTAAGTAGTCATCATACCGAGATTTGTCAAACGTTCATAACGTCTGTATCTGTTCCTGCAATAGGTCTGTCACCTACCGGTGCATCAAGGACATAATTCTGTGCAGCAATGAGGATAATCCTCGGATCACAGACCTAGTCCGCATCATTGCTACTATCATCTTTCAACATAGTTTTTCTCTAGGAACATATCAAAAATAAACGGGGAGCTACATCGCGAGCTATTGATCTACAACATAGTTATGCAAATACTATCAGGACTAAGTTCATGATAAATTAAAGTTCAATTAATCATATTACTTAAGAACTTCCACTTAGATAGACATCTCTCTAATCATCTAAGTGATCACGTGATCCATATCAACTAAACCATGTCCGATCATCACGTGAGATGGAGTAGTTTTCAATGGTGAATATCACTATGTTGATCATATCTACTATATGATTCACGCTCGACCTTTTGGTCTCAGTGTTCCGAGGCCATATCTGCATATGCTAGGCTCGTCAAGTTTAACCCGAGTATTCTGCGTGTGGAAAACTAGCTTGCACCCGTTGTATGTCAACGTTGAGCTTATCACACCCGATCATCACGTGGTGTCTCGGCACGACGAACTGTCGCAACGGTGCATACTCAGGGAGAACACTTGTACCTTGAAATTTAGTGAGAGATCATCTTATAATGCTACCGCCGTACTAAGGAAAATAAGATGCATAAAGGATAAACATCACATGCAATCAATATAAGTGGTATGATATGGCCATCATCATCTTGTGCCTTTGATCTCCATCTCCAAAGCACCGTCATGATCACCATCGTCACCGGCTTTATACCTTGATCTCCATCGAAGCATCGTTGTCGTCTCGCCAACTATTGCTACTACGACTATCGCTACCGCTTAGTGATAAAGTAAAGCAATTACATGGCGATTGCATTTCATATAATAAAGCGACAACCATATGGCTCCTGCCAGTTGCCAATAACTGTTACAAAACATGATCATCTCATACAATAATTTATATATCATCACGTCTTGACCATGTCACATCACAACAAGCCCTGCAAAAACAAGTTAGACGTCCTCTACTTTGTTGTTGCAAGTTTTATGTGGCTACTACGGGCTTAGCAAGAACCATTCTTACCTACGCATCAAAACCACAACGATTTTTCATCAAGTGTGCTATTTTAACCTTCAACAAGGACCGGACGTAGTCACACTCGATTCAACTAAAGTTGGAGAAACAGACACCCACTAGCCACCTGTGTGTGAAGCACGTCGGTAGAACCAGTCTCATGAACGCTGTCATGTAATGTTGGTCTGGGCCGCTTCATCCAACAATACCGCCGAATCAAAGTATGACATGTTGGTAAGCAGTATGACTATTATCGCCCACAACTCTTTGTGTTCTACTCGTGCATATAACATCTACGCATAGACCTGGCTCGGATGCCACTATTGGAGAACGTAGTATTTCAAAATTTTCCTACGATCACGCAAGATCTATCTAGGAGAAGCATAGCAACGAGCGGGGAGAGTGTGTCCACGTAACCTCGTAGACCGAAAGCGGAAGCGTTAAGTAACGCGGTTGATGTAGTCAAACGTCTTCGCGATCCAACCGATCAAGTACCGAACGCACGACACCTCCGCGATCTGCACACGTTCAGCTCGGTGGCGTCCCTCGAACTCTAGATCCAGCTGAGGCTGAGGGAGAGTTTCGTCAGCACGACGGTGTGGTGACGATGATGATGAAGTTACCGACGCAGGGCTTCGCCTAAGCACTACGACAATATGATCAAGGTGGAAAACTGTGGAGGGGGGCACCGCACACGGCTAAGAAATCAGCTTGTGTGTCTTTGGGGTGACCCCCTCCCACGTATATAAAGGAGGGGGGAAGAGGAGGCCGGCCTAGGAGGGGCGCGCCTATAGGGGGAGTCCAACTAGGATTCCCAATCCTAGTTGGAGTCCCCTTCCTTTTCCAAGAGGGGAGAGAGGGAAGGAGTAGGAGAGGGAGAAAGAAAGAGGGGGGCGTCGCCCCCTCCCTAGTCCAATTCAGACGAGCTCATGGGGGGGGGCTCCCCTTGTGGCCCTTCTCTCCTTTCCACTAAGGCCCATGAAGGCCCAATACTTCCCCCGGCGAATTCCCGTAACTCTCCAGTACTTCGAAAAATACCCGAACCGCTCAGAACATTTCCAATGTCCGAATATAGCTTTCCAATATATCGATCTTTACGCCTCGACCATTTCGAGACTCCTCGTCATGTCCGTGATCTCATCCGGGACTCTAAACAAACTTTGGTCATCAAATCACATAAACTCATAATACCAATCGTCATCGAACGTTAAGTGTGCGGACCCTACGGGTTCAAGAACTATGTAGACATGACCGAGACACCTCTCCGGTCAATAACCAACAGCGGAACATGGATGCTTATATTGGCTCCTACATATTCTACGAAGATCTTTGTCGGTCAAACCGCATAACAACATACGTTGTTCCCTTTGTCATCGGGTATGTTACTTGCCCGAGATTCGATCGACGGTATCATCATACCTAGTTTAATCTCGTTACCGGCAAGTCTCTTTACTCGTTCCGTAATGCATCATCTCGCAACTAACTCATTATTCACATCGCTTGCAAGGCTTATAGTGATGTGCATTACCGAGAGGGCCCGGAGATACCTCTCCGATACACGGAGTGACAAATCCTAATCTCGATCTATGCCAACCCAACAAACCCCATCGGAGACACTTGTAGAGCATCTTTATAATCACCCAGTTATGTTGTGACGTTTGATAGCACACTAAGTGTTCCTCCGGTATTCGGGGGTTGCATAATCTTATAGTCATAGGAACATGTATAAGTCATGAAGAAAGCAATAGCAATAAACTAAATGATCATAGTGCTAAGCTAACGGATGGGTCTTGTCCATCACATCATTCTCTAATGATGTGATCCCATTCATCAAATGACAACACATGTCTATGGCTAGGAAACTTAACCATCTTTGATTAACGAGCTAGTCTAGTAGAGGCATAGTAGGGACACTCTGTTTGTCTATGTATTCACACATGTACTAAGTTTCCGGTTAATACAATTCTAGCATGAATAATAAACATTTATCATGATATAAGGAGATATAAATAACAATTTTATTATTGCCTCTAGGGCATATTTCCTTCATAACATGCATTGAGTCCATGATTTACCCGAAAATAGCATTAGCTTCGGGAAATTTGACAAAGAGAAAAAATACGAATAAGAAAACATTATCAAACATATTTGATTAAACTAAGTATATTAGACCTAACAAGTATTCAAAGAAACCAAACATAAAATACATCTTTGTATTCACACTCCTAAATGAGAGTGGAATAAATTCGACTTTCATACAATGTCTCGATAGAAACACAAGGTGGAATGTCATTTTAGCAATTAGGTTAAGAGGTCTTGTAAAATGCTCCCTCCTAGCCGAACAGGACCATGGTCTGCATTAGCTGTCACCGTAGAGGTCGTAGCTGGTGTTAACTGAAACTTAATATATGTCTTATTTATTAACAATAACATCATCGGAAACTTATTTCAAATATGCGAGTCCAAATATATAGATTTTGTGGTTTATAACTTATATTTGGCTAATCAAATCAATGTTCAAAGTTTGACCAAAATACAAGGGAGACTGATAAACCCAAACTGAGGAAGTATTATCCATTGTTTTGGTCAAAGAAGGCCTCGACAAGCCATCTATTGCTAGTAGGTGTTCGCGGAAAATTCAACCCGAACATTACACATTAAGAAGAACAAAAGGACCAGCAAGACATTTGGGTTACAGCTAACTAACAAGAACAATGAACGATGCGCGTTGTCAAATCCGGATACAATGGTGCCGAGGCCTACCTTTACCCAAAGATCAACTTCATTCTCAATGGTTGGGAGGATATCCTGTGTTGGAAGATGGTTGAGAGGATATCAATGGTAGATTGTCACCAATGTTGGAAAATTCACCTTCCTAGAGGGAGGAGGAAGAACATCGAGGCAACCCGCTTCTTCTTTGCGTGTCCGTCAAATTTTCGCCCTGAAGTTGGAGATGCAGCCACATGTCTCACATCCATGAGGTCAACGGCCAATTCCCCAAATGGAAGCAACCCAATTTGGTCCAGAAGCCACCTTAGACCATATTTCACACGAGGAACAATTCACCAAAGAGGCGCAACCCATGTCGCAGAAGCTCACTGTTAAATGGAAGTTATCCAAATATGTAAATGTCATGGGAGGGCCAGGGTCGGTCAAATCGTTTGTATGTACATAAACAACTTGAATCAAAGTTATAGATCCTTTTTTATTATAAATAGTTCTTTCTTGCAAGAGCCCATTAAGAGTAGCTTGATAACCCACTGTGGGGGGCATTCTCCCTAATAAAAAGAGGATAGCTTTGATCCTGCTTTAATAAAACGAAAGATATTATTGACAAATAAAAGCATGCATTGGTTATTAATGTCTCGGAGAATTTTGTCATAGTTAGGGCGGTTAAACCAACTCTCATACGAGCTCCGAGTGGTTCATTCATTTGACCATAGACTAGAGCTACCTTTGGTTCCTAAATATTTTTTTCATCAATTACTCCTAGCTCACTATTAATTGTTGATGCACCTTTTTCCACATGAAGAGTGGTCAAATGTTGGCCATTGGACAAAAACTTCACATGAGAATGTCAAGCTCTATATATTTTTTATGTCCATTCTAATTAGTTAAATTTTCGGTCATTTCGTGTTTAATGGTCAAAGAAGAAAAACTACCAAAGCACCTCATAGGATGCAACATCAAAGGCCAATCATCCTCTCTCATTTTAAAAAAGGAGACAAACATGAAATGCATCATCATTGATATAGCTCAATGAATAGCACTACATGACAACTCTGGCTTCATGATGACCACATGTCACGTGACGAGTACAACTCTAGTTCATTCAACAGAATGGCACTACAAAGTTTTATTGTGTAGAAAATAACGAGCCCATTCAAACATGATGGCCAAGTTATTTTGGCGGCTTCTCCTATAAGCCGCACTCTCCCCAACTTCTTCCATAGGCCTAATATTCACACAACCAAAAATCAAGGAGAGGCGTAGAATAAAATGGCATAATTTATGTTGGTTCTGTGTGAGATGGCAGTCAAATTCCTCCAGGAAAATTTTGTGTAGGAAGCACTTCCAACCCTATCCCGTTACCATTAACAAGTGTCGAAACAACGTCTTAATTTGTAAATCTAATCCAAGTATTCAAGCAAAGACACATGTGAAGTGTTAATTTTCTCGAGTATCTGCTGCTCTAGTAAACTTTTGACACAAAATCCACACTTTAATGTAATGACATGTGCATATTCAATGTCACGTGATGGCTGGGGTCTTAGGGCCCACTCGGGCTTTCAATTTTTGTAAGGCTAACAAGAAAAAGAAAAACAATGCACTTAAACATTAGTCATAATGCGAAATGTTCACTCAAACTTAGTTAGAGGCAATGAACTATCTAGATATAGATATATACCTACGTCCATGTGATGGACAAAATAACCTAATTTTATGCTTTGGATGTATCCATATCTATATCTTCTATTTCAACCTTATACACCTATCCTTGTTGTATGTTTAAAAAAATCAAGAAATTGGGGTGCATTACTCATCACTGCAGCACCTGAATAAAAGTGCTACTTAGAAAAAACGTCCGTGTAATGTAACTTGAATCATTAGCTTTTACCGGAAAAGGGAAGTTCAAGACATGTGTATGCATGCCATTCTACATGTGCCCAATCGAAATCATTGAAATCGTTACAAGTAAATACACCATTTCAAAGAGAGACAAAAAAGAACACCATAGGCATGCATTTTCTAGGCTAGTGCATCACCTAAGGCGGAGATATGCCTTTTGCTTTAAGCATTGTTTAGCATGACTTAGTTTACCAAAATGAATGACCCAAGAGAGGTACACCATTTGGCATTTGCATGTTAAGTAGCACCGGTTCACATGCATGAGTCAACAACAAAACCACCAGCTGCCCATATGGTAGCATAAAAAACACTACACACACGTACAAAGTGTATGGGTGAAACGAAGCTCAAAAGAAAGTTGTTACTAGAATAAAAATAAAGCACAAATATGTCAAGTACCCATTTTTAGAATTTGCAATGAATACATCATTCATCTCGGCAGACAGAGTACTAAAGAATGAATTGGAAACTTACAACATCTTCTTGCCAAACAAAAGCTAATAGAAAATGAATACATGGTATAGCATACATTGTATCCATGATTTACCCGAAAATAGCATTAGCTTCGGGAAATTTGACAAAGAGAAGAAAGGCGAATAAGAAAACATAATCAAACATTTTCGATTAAACTAAGTACATTAGACCTAACAAGTATTTAAAGAAACCAAACATAAAATACATCTTTGTATTCACACTCTAAACGAGGGTGGGATAAATTCGACTTTCATACAATATCTCCACCCATAGAAACACAAGGTGGAATGTCATTTTAGCAGTTAGGTTAAGAGGTCTTGTAAGATGCTCCCTCCTAGCCGAACAGGACCGATGGTCTGGAGCTCTTCTGTAGGCCATAGCTGGTGTTAGCTGAAGCATTTCCCTCGTATTAATGACGTGATCCGAGCCGTCGATTTCGCAGCCGCACACAACCGTTGCGTCGATCACGGCCGTAGACGGTACGTTGTCCGCTTATAATTGCGGCCGCACCGCACAGGCCGCAGAGGCAGAGAGCAGCACGCAGGCAGGCAGGCAGGCGAGTCCTGGCTTTGGTCCTGGGGCAGACGAGACGCCAAAAATAAGAAGCGGCGAAGGGGTCGATCAAATCGGCAGAGAGAGAAGAGGGAGGGAGGGGGAGGAGCGGAGGAGGAGGCGGCTTCGACCCGCGCCGCGTTCCGGGGGGAGGGAGGCATGGAGGCGAACGGGCGCGGCGGGGACAATGACGCCGCGCGGGCGCCGCTCCTGGCGGGCCGGCGGAACTCGGTGGGGTCGATGCGCGGGGAGTTCGTGTCGCGGCTCCCCAAGAAGGTGCTCGACGCCGTCGACCCGGAGAGGCCGTCCCACGTCGACTTCTCCCGCTCCAAGGGCCTCCTGGAAGGTTCGGTTCGGTTCGGCGGGCCATCCTCCTGACCTCGCATTGCTTCTTCTCTCCTTCCTTTTCTCTTCTCTTCTCTTCTTGATTGATTGATCTGTACGTATTTTGGCAAGCACTCTGCTGGCGTTTGGCTTCCGTGGTCGTCATGTTGGCAGCATGTTAGTTACGGGGGAGGTGGCACTTTTGTGGGTTTTCTTGTTGGAGTCTCGTGGGGTGAACTGGTGCTGATTGGCTGAATGGTTGGTGGCTGTGCTTGCAGGGGCGTAGCTACGTACAGCTACCCGGTGTCACTGGCACCGGGTCCAATCTACACTTGCTTAAGATAATCCATTGATTTAGTGTGTAGGTTATTGATTTTTTGATGTGTTCTTCTATGTGGACACCGGGTAATCTTCAGTCTGGGTTCGCCCCTGTGTGCTTGTGATTCTGGATTCCGGAATTCCATGGATAATTCGATGCTTTTTTGGTCATCACCTTCCCGTTATCATGGCGGTATTGCCGGGACCAAAGGAGGTGTTTATTTTGACACTATATTTTTTTGACAAGCGTAGCAGCTATCTTACTTTGTGATGGACACACGAGCTCTCTATGTTTCGGTGCTTTGTGGTTGTTTCCTATGTTTGCAACTTGTAAACGCAAGTTATGTTTGTGTACTGGGTGACATTTCCACCTTTCTCTTTTGTTGCCTTGGTCCTGGGCACCAGGCCATGCTGCTTAAGATTGGGCCAATATCCCTTCTGTGCCCGTTCTGGTCAATACTCATTCGAATTATTTTAATTCTTTCTGTAAAAACATTTCAGGAACATAAAAATGAGCAGATGCAGTATGGCGTGGTGTGCCTCTGTTTACAGTTAACCTGAAACTGTATTGTGATTTTAGCTGTGATAGCTAGCACATTGCTCATTTCCATTTTGTTGCCTGTAATCTCTACTGACTTGCCCAACTTTGTTCCTCTCTCTGGATCTTACGGAGTAGTTCAGATACCAAAACATCAAGACAAAACAATCACTTTTCAAAGGGAGGGAACATCTAGAATCTACAATAGCGGCCGGCGTTGGTTTTTAATACCAACATCTCTGTCAGGATGTTCTGCATCCGCTGATGTGCTCTTTTCTATGTGTATCTTTGTGGGAAACTGGAAAATTTGGACTTTTCTTCATTGAGATTAATTTTTCAAGGCTGGAGGAATGAGACTTGAACCTCGCAACCTTGTGCGCAATCCTACACCCCTGTTCTTGGATTGATACTGAATGCGCACCTCTTTGAGACAGAACAGTGTTGCAAATTTTCAACCACATAAAATAAATTATTTGTGAGGTTTCATCGGCTGTACACTTTGATTCTTTAGTAGTTGTTGTGTTCTTTCTCTGTTTCTTTGAAACAAATGGGAGAGTTCTTTTACTTCTTTGAGTTGTTGGATCCAATCCAATCTTAGCTGTCTCAAGCCTGTCCTTGTCTGTTCTTGTTGTTTCTTGGGACAAAAATAGATGTTGAACAGCGGGTGAGACTATCTCATTCATAGTCTGCTAAAAGAACATTGCACCGTTGAAATTCATTATTTTCTGTTCCTATTCCTGTTTTTAACTTTTTAGCTGCTTTTTTTTCATTTTTATTTGTTTTCCAGATGTTCCAGTTTTTACTTGCCAGATATTTTTTACCTAGAAACAGTTAGTATATTTTTACTGATAAGCTAAGTATGCCAAGATGTGTATGCCGTGGCTTACTATGGTGGAATCTACTCCCTCCGTCCCATAATATAGGCTTACTAGTGTAGTGTCAAAAACGCTCTTATATTATGGGGTAGTGTCAAAAACGCTCTTATATTATGGGACGGAGGGAGTACATTTTTTTCTTTCAAAATGCTAGAACTAGATAAGGAAGTTTTCTGTAACCTTCATAAACAGGTAGTTTTATTTTATGTCCAATCAAGAGAAAGTATCATATTTCATAGTTATTTGATGGTTCCCCACAGAAGTGGTATACGACCCAATCATTTTTCTCTTTCTATATGCACAATATGACCTCTTTTATTAACTTACTGATTTAGTGTGATTAACTTTTGGGCTTATATAGGAGAGAAAGAATACTACGAGAAACAATTTGCCACCTTGAGATCCTTTGAGGAAGTTGACTCTATAGAAGAATCCAATGTAATAAGTGAAGAAGAAGAGCTCATGGAGCAAAGGCAGAGTGAATTTGCTATGAAGATATCAAATTATGCAAATGTTGTCCTCTTGGCATTGAAGGTTAGTATTTCCCCTCTGTATTTAGTAAACTTGCATAGACTCCTTTAGGTTAACTATACAATTCATGCTCTCTCGTTTTCTTCAGATATATGCCACAGTTAAAAGTGGGTCAATTGCTATTGCTGCATCAACACTTGATTCATTGCTCGACCTCATGGCTGGTGGTATCCTTTGGTTCACACATCTCTCAATGAAGAGCATCAACGTCTACAAGTATCCCATTGGTAAATTGAGGGTACAACCAGTAGGCATTATCATCTTCGCAGCTGTTATGGCTACTTTAGGTATGTTTTCTCAAGTCATGTCCTTGTTTACTTCTCGTTAGACTATTATCGTTGTCTTAAATTTTAAAGAATAATTATTTTGCATTTCCAGGATTCCAAGTATTTCTTCAAGCAGTTGAAAAGCTGGTAGTGAACGTGACTCCAGATAAATTGTCCCCACCACAACTCATGTGGCTATATTCAATCATGATCTTTGCAACAGTAGTTAAGCTAGCCCTGTGGTTCTACTGCCGGACCTCTGGTAACAACATAGTCCGCGCCTATGCTAAGGTTTATATCCATTTCTCAATTTGACTAGATTCAAATGAACAAATGAACATAGTTTACCTGAAGAAATGGGCTATTTTTCACAGGATCATTATTTTGATGTGGTCACGAATGTCGTTGGTTTGGCTGCTGCTGTTCTCGGTGACATGTTCTACTGGTGGATTGACCCAGTTGGTGCAATCGTCCTTGCAGTCTATACAATTACAAACTGGTCTGGAACAGTGTGGGAAAATGCAGGTTTGCAGTACTTGCTATACCATTAAAACTTGACATATGAAACACCAATTTCCGTATATAGTTCTCCAATCATATAAATAATCTGATGCCACAGGAAAATATTTGGTACAAGAACATCAGTTAGGAAAATTGATTGTAGGCCTACTGGACATGGATGCCTCAAAGACTCAAACTCTATGAAACATATTACATTATTAAATAAAGTTGAAGAATCAGGCCCTCCTGTCGATTTCCATTAAAGAAACCGACAACAGCTTTAACAGTCTTTTTTATATAATTAATTAATAGAAATACATAACTTGAATCCACTGATTACTCTGCCAGATTTAGGACTGGTATATAAGTAAAATTGCTGCATGTTACATTTTACAGATGACGCTAGCCTGACATATGGTTATTTATTAACACATATTGCTATCCTTGATGCAGTATCGCTAGTAGGTGAATCAGCTCCCCCAGAAATGCTGCAGAAGTTGACATACCTAGCTATCAGACATGACCCTCAAATTAAGCGTGTTGATACAGTTCGGGCATACACCTTTGGGGTGCTTTACTTTGTTGAGGTTAGTATATCCTACATCTATTTTCCATTATTTTTCATGCTCTTCTTTTAAGTGAATATATATTCCCTTCCCTGCAATATTAACCAAGATATGTGTACTATATCACGCATCTGTTTGAGACCCTGGGTCTTCACTAATTCTAATTGAACACTTATTACTGCTTTATTTATTACCATGTGTTTTCCATAGCATTTGTTGGAAGTAGTAGTTGAAACAGTACTGCATAAACGAATGAGATGTGCACGGTGGGTTAGGAACTGGATTCAGTAGCTTCATACATACAAATAGTACAGAACATTTAAGTACTTGTATGAACTTCACAACTCATGCTATCAGTGGACTGGCAGGTCGATATTGAGCTCCCGGAGGACTTGCCACTCAAGGAGGCGCATGCCATTGGAGAATCACTCCAGATAAAGATCGAGGAACTTCCAGAAGTTGAGCGGGCATTCGTTCACCTTGATTTCGAGTGTGACCACAAGCCAGAGCACTCGATCCTCAGCAAGCTTCCTAGCAGCCAGCCTTGATTACCATCTGAATTCACTGTGGAAAACGCAAGATGTTGGCTATTTTGCTTGCCGTGCAGGATTCGCTACAGTACATGGTGTCTTGCGCTATATGGAAGGGCTGAAGTTGAGCTAGGCATTGTTGGCCATCTAAATGAGATAAGAACCAGCGTTGGAGACTGTATAGACTTGTTTTGCGGAGCCCTCTAAGTGTCATGTTTCGAGTAAAAGTAGGTTACTTTTGCTTCTTGAAGCTGTCATTGTTTGTCTGCCACGAGGGCTGCAATGTGGAAATGTTTGCCACAAAAAGAAAGCAAGCGATTTTTGTGTGCTCAAAGTCAGTTTTGTGAACTTAGTATGCCGCTTGAGAAACCCTGCTGGCTAGGGTCGCAAGGAGCGAGCTAGCCCACCCGGGCTCGAGTCCTAAGTGGACCGTGGTGCTTAGAGATTTCTGCTATAAAAATATGACTCCAAGGGTTAGTTCTGAATGATTTTTTTTAGTATGCCGCTTTTTTACCTGTGTGGTTGGTTCTGGAAAAAACATTTGAAAAATGATACACTAACTTCGTTTATGGGCCATGTTTTAGACCTTTACATGGTATACAACATGTTTTTATGAAAATTGTATATTTGGGAAATTTTCCTCAACTTATACTTTATGAGTATCTCGCATAGCACATACTGTATAACACTATTTTCATCTAACTAATGTGAATATTTTCTATATATTAGCGCTTGATGTTTGCAAAGTTTGTACACTTGCTATGAAATCATCTATTTACGGCTCAACTACTAATCTATGCATTGGTCCACTTTTTATTGACGGTAATCTATTCGTTTGTTTAAAAGGACATTAATCTATTCGTTGGTACTTTGCAGTTAGCGAAGGTCCCCAACGGGTGCGGCTATGTGCCGCTTACTGCGAGACACACGGCTGCCTCCCCTAAAGGGCCCAGTGGTGGGCCGGCCCAGCAGGACATAGGTCATCATGCTGATGTCACTCGTTTACCCCCTTTTCCCTTTTATCTATACTTAAAATGCACATATATCAATAACTTGAATTTACTTAAGAATTTTTAAACCACGAATTTGAAATTGTTAACATAGAATAAAATCTTTATTAGCACAGTATTAAAAATTGTTGATAACTTTCAGAAAAAATGTGTGTGGCAATGAAAAATTGTTCCCCGTTTCAAAAAAATGGGTGTGACGTTTTTAAAACATGTGTGTGCAATTGTAAAAACAATATCTGTGTAATGTAAAAAGGAATTTGCAATACGAAAAGATGTACGTGACATTTTATGAAAATATTCCCGCATTTCAAAAAAATGTTATATACAATGTAAAAAAATGTCCACGTAGGTTAAAAAAGGTTTACTTCCATTAAAAAGATATACTTGACATTTTAAAAAGATATACGTGCTTCCAAAAAAATGTCCATGAAAATTTCAAAATATTTATACAATGTGAAAAAATGTTCGCATCGTCAAAAAAAGTTTATTGCCACTATAAAATGTACAATATGTATGTGAAAAATGTTGCCGTGTATTCAAAATATGAATTTAAAAAGTGTACAACGTGTATCTTAAAAACGTTATCGTGTATTCAAAAAGTGTATAAAACATGTATTTATAAAAATGTACATCATGTACTTAAAAAAGGCTGGCGTGTCAGAAAAATGTTTCACGTTTGCTCTAAAAGAATACTTTGTCTACTGAGAAAAAGTAGAAATGTGTTGAAAAAAAGTAAACAAAGAAACGCCGACAAAGAAACAAAAAGAAAATTAAAAGGTAACCAAGAAAACCAAGAAAGAAACAAATAAAATCAAACTATGATGAAGAAAGAAAAACCAAAAAAAGAAAGAAACCAAAGTAAAATAAACAAGGAAATAAAAACCAAAGAAAACCGATGATAAAACAAATAAACTAGAGAAAAAAGAAAAGAAAATAAAAAACAAACTATGAAAAACTAGGGCAGAGCGAACCTACAACGCGATAAGAGTGGCAAACGAGCAGCCGCGCTCATGGGTCGGCCCACTAGTTGTCGCCCTTAGGAGATTCCTATAGAAATCTATGTGGGTGCCATATAATATTTGCTTACTCCAACCAACGGTTACCCCTTGCGAGGTTCCCACAAAGGGTCATTCTTTTAGGCCTGGAAGCGCGCCACGCGGGGTGCCCAACTGCTGCCACATGTTGTGTAATGGAGCTCCCTCTGGATCGCAATTTTTCTTTCTTTTTCTTTACGTGTCTCAGGGTTGTGTTTTTTCGGCTTTTCATTTCTTGACTGTTTTTTCCTAGGCTTTGAAGAATTTTTTAATTTATTTTGCAACATAGTTGTGCTTCTTGAAAATAAAAGCAAATTTGTGCTTCCACGAGAATCATAGTTGGGTTTCTCGTGGACTTTGTGCTTTCACGAGAGGCAAATATGTGCTGCTTTCTTGAGAAGCACAACCTATGCTTTCCCTCGAAAAGTGAACAGTGCAACCATGCTTTCGGGCTCTGTGTGTTTTTTCCTTTCTTTTCGTTTGCTAATTTTTTGGTATTTATTTTTTGGTTTGTTGTTATTTCTTTTTTTAGCAAAAAAGTGTCTAAGCCTATTGACATGAGATCTAGTTTTGAAGATCTCAACCCAAAAAATCTAACGATGAAAACAATTTGATATTTGGACTCATTGTTCAAAAGATAAAATGTTTTAAATAAATGAATCTACGAAAAAAACTTCAAGGTTGCCACAAGTGCATACGTTGTACGTTTGTCTAACACCTGAGAAGGTGGAGAGTAACCTTTGAAGGAAATATGCCCTAGAGGCAATAATAAAGTTGTTATTTATATTTCCTTATATCATGATAAATGTTTATTATTCATGCTAGAATTATATTAAGCGGAAACTTAGTACATGTGTGAATACATAGACAAACAGACTGTCACTAATATGCCTCTACTTGACTACCTCGTTGAATCAAAGGTGGTTAAGTTTCCTAGCCATAGACATGAGTTGTCATTTGATTAACGGGATCACATCATTAGAGAATGATGTGATTGACTTGACCCATTCCGTTAGCTTAGCACTTGATCGTTTAGTATATTGCTATTGCTTTCTTCATGACTTATACATGTTCCTATGACTATGAGATTATGTAACTCCCGAATACCGGAGGAACACTTTGTGTGCTACCAAACGTCACAACGTAACTGGGTGATTATAAAGGTGCTCTACAGGTGTCTCCGATGGTACTTGTTGAGTTGGCATAGATCAAGATTAGGATTTGTCACTCCGATTGTCGGAGAGGTATCTCTAGGCCCTCTCGGTAATTCACATCACTATAAGCCTTGCAAGCAATGTGACTAATGAGTTAGTTGCGGGATGATGCATTACGGAACGAGTAAAGAGACTTGCCGGTAATGAGATTGAACTAGGTATTGAGATACCGACGATCGAATCTCGGGCAAGTAACATACCGATGACAAAGGGAACAACGTATATTGTTATGCGGTTTGACTGATAAAGATCTTCGTAGAATATGTAGGAGCCAATATGAGCATCCAGGTTCCGCTATTGGTTATTGACCGGAGACGTGTCTCAGTCATGTCTACATAGTTCTCGAACCCGTAGGGTCCGCACGCTTAACGTTTGGTGACGATTGGTATTATGAGTTTATGTGATTTGATGTACCGAAGGTTGTTCGGAGTCCCGGATGAGATCACGGACATGACGAGGAGTCTCGAAATGGTCGAGACGTAAAGATCGATATATTGGACGGCTATATTCGGACATCGGAAAGGTTCCGAGTGGTTCGGCCATTTTTCCGGAGTACCGGAAGGTTACCGGAACCCCCGGGGAGAAGTTATGGGCCTTATGGGCCATAAGAAGGAAGCACACCAGCCCACAAGGGGCTGGTGCGCCCCCCTTGGGCAGGAGGCCGAATTGGAATAGGTTGGGGGGGGAGGGGGGCGGCCCCCCTTTCCTTCTCTCCTACTCCTCCTTCCCTTCCTCTCCTACTCCAACTAGGGAAGGAGGGGAATCCTACTCCCGGTGGGAGTAAGACTCCCCTAGGGCGCACCATAGAGAGGGCCGGCCCCCTCCCCTCCTCCACTCCTTTATATACGGGGGAGGGGGCACCCCGTAGACACACAAGTTGATCATTGATCTCTTAGCCGTGTGCGGTGCCCCCCTCCACCATAATCCACCTCGATTATATCATCGTAATGTTTAGGCGAAGCCCTGCGTCGGTAGCTTCATCATCACCGTCATCACGCCGTCATGCTGACGAAGCTCTCCCTCGAAGCTCTACTAGATCGTGAGTTCGTGGGACGTCACCGAGCTGAACGTGCGCAGATCGCGGAGGTGAACAAAGGTATATGTGATATACATGTTATTGATGTGTACCTTACTAATGCTTGCAGTAGTGCCTGGGTATTTGATACTGGCTCTGTTGCTAATATTTGCAACTCGAAACTGGGACTACAGATTAAGCGTAGATTGGCTAAGGACGAGGTGACGATGCGCGTGGGAAATGGTTCCAAAGTCGATGTGATCGCGGTCGGCACGCTACCTCTATATCTACCTTCAGGATTAGTTTTAGACCTGAATAATTGTTATTTGGTGTCAGCGTTGAGCATGAACATTATATCGGGATCTTATTTGATGCAAGACGGTTATTCATTTAAATATGAGAATAATGGTTGTTCTATTTATATGAGTAATATCTTTTATGGTCATGCACCCTTGAAGAGTGGTCTATTTTTATTGAATCTCGATAGTAGTGATACACATATTCATAATATTGAAGCCAAAAGATGCAGAGTTGATAATGATAGTGCAACTTATTTGTGGCACTGCCGTTTGGGTCATATTGGTGTAAAGCGCATGAAGAAACTCCATTCTGATGGACTTTTGGAATCACTTGATTATGAATCACTTGGTACTTGCGAACCATGCCTCATGGGCAAGATGACTAAAACTCCGTTCTCCGGAACAATGGAGCGAGCAATAGATTTGTTGGAAATCATACATACTGATGTATGTGGTCCAATGAATGTTGAGGCTCGCGGCGAGTATCTTTATTTTCTCACCTTCACAGATGATTTGAGCAGATATGGGTATATCTACTTGATGAAGCATAAGTATGAAACATTTGAAAAGTTCAAAGAATTTCAGAGTGAAGTGGAAAATCATCGTAACAAGAAAATAAAGTTTCTACGATCTGATCGTGGAGGAGAATATTTCAGTTATGAGTTTGCTCTTCATTTGAAACAATGCGGAATAGTTTCGCAATTCACGCCACCCGGAACACCACAGCGTAATGGTGTGTCCGAACGTCGTAATCATACTTTACTTGATATGGTGTGGCCTATGATGTCTCTTACTGATTTACTGTTATCGTTTTGGGGTTATGCTTTAGAGACGGCTGCATTCATGTTAAATAGGCACCATCTAAATCCGTTGAGATAACACCTTATGAACTATGGTTTGGCAAGAAACCAAAGTTGTCGTTTCTTAAAGTTTGGGGCTGCGATGCTTATGTGAAAAAGCTTCAACCTGATAAGATCGAACCCAAATCGGAGAAATCTGTCTTCATAGGATACCCAAAGGAGACTGTTGGGTACACCTTCTATCACAGATCCGAAGACAATACATTCGTTGCTAAGAATGGATCCTTTCTAGAGAAGGAGTTTCTCTCGAAAGAAGTGAGTGGGAGGAAAGTAGAGCTTGATGAGGTAACTGTACCTGCTCCCTTATTGGAAAGTAGTTCATCACAGAAATCTGTTCCTGTGACTCCTACACCAATTAGTGAGGAAGCTAATGATAATGATCATGTAACTTCAGATCAAGTTACTACCGAACCTCGTAGGTCAACCAGAGTGAGATCCGCACCAGAGTGGTACGGTAATCCTGTTCTGGAGGTCATGTTACTTGACCATGACAAACCTACGAACTATGAGGAAGTGATGATGAGCCCAGATTCCGCAAAATGGCTTGAGTCCATGAAATCTGAGATGGGATCCATGTATGAGAACAAAGTGTGGACTTTGGTTGATTCGCCCGATGATCGGCAAGCCATAGAAAATAAATGGATCTTCAAGAGGAAGACAGACGCTGATAGTAGTGTTACTATCTACAAAGCTAGACTTGTCGAAAAAGGTTTTTGACAAAGTTCAAGGTGTTGACTACGATGAGATTTTCTCACTCGTAGCGATGCTTAAGTCTGTCCAAATCATGTTAGCAGATTGCCACATTTTATGAAATCTGGCAAATGGATGTCAAAACTACATTCCTTAATGGATTTCTTAAAGAAGAGTTGTATATGATGCAACCAGAAGGTTTTGTCGATCCTAAAGGTGCTAACAAAATGTGCAAGCTCCAGCGATCCATCTATGGACTGGTGCAAGCATCTCGGAGTTGGAATATACGCTTTGATGAGTTGATCAAAGCATATAGTTTTATACAGACTTGCGGTGAAGCCTGCATTTACAAGAAAGTGAATGGAAGCACTACAGCATTTATGATAAGTATATGTGAATGACATATTGTTGATCGGAAATAATGTAGAATTTTCTGGAAAGCATAAAGGAGTTTTTCAAAGAAAGACCTCGGTGAAGCTGCTTACATATTGAGCATCAAGATCTATAGAGATAGATCAAGACGCTTGATAAGTTTTTTCAATGAGTACATACCTTGACAAGATTTTAAAGTAGTTCAAAATGGAACAGTCAAAGAAAGAGTTCTTGCCTGTGTTGCAAGGTGTGAAATTGAGTAATACTCAAAGCCCGACCACGGCAAAAGATAGAAAGAGAATGAAAGTCATTCCCTATGCCTCAGCCATAGATTCTATAAAGTATGCCATGCTGTGTACCAGATCTATTGTATACCCTACACTGAGTTTGGCAAGGGAGTACAATAGTGATCTTGGAGTAGATCACTAGACAGCGGTCAAAATTATCCTTATTGGAATAAGGATATGTTTCTCGATTATGGTGGTGATAAAAGGTTCGTCGTAAAGAGTTATGTCGATGCAAGCTTTGACACCGATCTGGATGACTCTAAGTCTCGATCTAGATACATATTGAAAGTGGGAGCAATTAGCTGGAGTAGCTCCGTGCAGAGCATTGTTGACATAGAAATTTGCGAAATACATATGGATCTGAATATGGCAGACCCGTTGACTAAACTTCTCTCACAGGCAAAACATGATCACACCATAGTACTCTTTGGGTGTTAATCACATGGCAATGTGAACTAAGATTACTGACTCTAGTAAACGCTTTGAGTGTTGGTCACATGGCGATGTGAACTATGGGTGTTAATCACATGGTGATATGAACTATTGGTATTAAATCACATGGCGATGTGAACTAGATTATTGACTCTAGTGCAAGTGGGAGACTGAAGGAAATATGCCCTAGAGGCAATAATAAAGTTGTTATTTATATTTCCTTATATCATGATAAATGTTTATTATTCATGCTACAATTGTATTAACCGGAAACTTAGTACATGTGTGAATACATAGATAAATAGAGTGTCACTAGTATGCCTCTACTTGACTAGCTCGTTGAATCAAAGATGGTTAAATTTCCTAGCCATAGACATGAGTTGTTATTTGATTAATGGGATCACATCATTAGAGAATGATGTGATTGACTTGACCCATTCCATTAGCTTAGCACTTGATCGTTTAGTATGTTGCTATTGCTTTCTTCATGACTTACACATGTTCCTATGACTATGAGATTATCCTACTCCCGAATACCGGAGGAACACTTTGTGTGCTACCAAACGTCACAACGTAATTGGGTGATTATAAAGGTGCTCTACAGGTGTCTCCGATGGTACTTGCTGAGTTGGCATAGATCGAGATTAGGATTTGTCACTCTGATTGTCGGAGAGGTATCTCTGGGCCCTCTCGGTAATGCACATCATTATAATCCTTACAAGCAATGTGACTAATGAGTTAGTTGCGGGATGATGCATTACGGAACGAGTAAAGAGACTTGCCGGTAACGAGATTGAACTAGGTATTGAGATATCGACGATCGAATCTCGGGCAAGTAACATACCGATAACAAAGGGAACAACGTATGTTGTTATGCGGTTTGACCGATAAAGATCTTCGTAGAATATGTAGGAGCTAATATGAGCATCCAGGTTCCGCTATTGGTTATTGACCGGAGACGTGTCTCGGTCATGTCTACATAGTTTTCGAACCCGTAGGGTCCGCACGCTTAATGTTTGGTGACGATCGGTATTATGAGTTTATGTGATTTGATGTACCGAAGGTTGTTCGGAGTCCCGTATGAGATCACAGACATGACGGGGAGTCTCGAAATGGTCGAGACGTAAAGATCGATATATTGAAAGGCTATATTCGGACATCGGAAAGGTTCCGAGTGGTTCGGGCATTTTTCCGGAGTACCGGGAGGTTGCCGGAACCTCCCGGGAGAAGTTATGGGCCTTATGGGCTATAAGAAGGAAGCACACCAGCCCACAAGGGACTGGTGCGCTCCCCTTGGGCAGGAGACCGAAGTGGAATAGGTTTTGGGGGGGGGGGGGGGCTTTCCTTCTCTCCTACTCCTCCTTCCCTTCCTCTCCTACTCCAACTAGGGAAGGGGGGAATCCTACTCTCGGTGGGAGTAGGACTTCCCTAGGGCGTGCCATAGAGAGGGACGGCCCCTCCCCTCAGCCACTCCTTTATATACGGGGGAGGGGGCACCCCGTAGACACATAAGTTGATCATTGATCTCTTAGCCGTGTGCGGTGCCCCCCCTCCATCATAATCCACCTCGGTTATATCGTCGTAGTGCTTAGGCGAAGCCCTGCGCCGGTAGCTTCATTATCACCGTCATCACGCCGTTTTGCGGACGAAGCTCTCCCTCGAAGCTCTGCTGGATCGTGAGTTCGTGGGACGTCACCGAGCTGAACGTGTGCAGATCGCGGAGGTGTCGTACGTTCGGTACTAGGATCGGTCAATCGTGAAGACATACGACTACATCAACCGCGTTGTCATAACGCTTCCGCTTTCTGTCTACGAGGGTACGTGGACAACACTCTCCCCTCTCGTTGCTATGCATCACCATGATCTTGCGTATCCGTAGGATTTTTTTTGAAATTACTACGTTCCCCAACAACCTTAACTGATGATTTTGGCATAGCCCACACACAAACAGATTGTAGCAGATCGTTTGGCATTATATAATAGTGATGAGCGGGCCACAACTGTGTGGCTTGGTCAAGGATCTTTTTTTTTTTGAGAGAATGCCATCATGGCTAATTTTATTAAATTAAATCATGCTTACATCGTCAATCAACAGCGGCATAATAAAACTAGGTGGATCATCCGCCCACACACAACTATCTAGATTACATTCATGTGCAGGTGTATGCGCTACCCGATTTGCTTCCCTTGGACAGTGCATAAATAAGATTCTGTTGAAGAATACGAATGTCTTCAAATATCGGAGCAGCAACAGTCGCAGAGAAACCACCTTCCTGAAGAGTATCAATAACTCCTGCACAATCAGACTGAATAACTAATTTCTGACAGCCTATTTGATTTGCAAGATGAATACCATCTAAAACTGCTGAGCTTCAGCTGTTGCCGCGTCAAGCGCAAAAGGAATAAGCTTGGAACCCGCGCCTACAAATCTTCCTTTATCATCTCTGATTACCACACCTGTAGCTCCTGACCTCATATTAATATCGTATTTAGCATCAACATTTACAGAGACGAAGCCCTCAGACGCCCTATGCCAAGTACTTGATCTTGGCTGAGTCTCTTTCCCTTGTGCTTTTGCGAAACTAGATACCAATACTTGAATTGACATCGCCGCTTGTGATAAAGATTGCACGGTTTCTGTATGGACTATCTGTCTTCGTCTCCACCAAATATACCAAGCGCCCATTATGATTGTTTCTCTGAAAAACTTTACTGATGCATCAACTGGGACCCTGAACTTTCCAGCCATCAGATAATCAAGCACTGCACTACCTGACCGATCTATCTCACATGCTTCAGTAACCACCTCCATCAGGCCAATTTTCCGCCAAATACCTTTTGCTTCCTCACATTGAAAAATAACATGTTTTATGTCTTCACAATATCTCTTACAGACCGGACACATACTGTTGTTCATTATGTGACGATTAACCAGAAAATCGTAACAGGGAAGAATCCCATGCAAACATTTCCAAGTAAAAAATTTCACTTTTGCTGGTACAGTGCACTTCCAAAGATCTCTCCAAACCGTGTTCAAACCTGAACATCCCGTTCCATCAGATCTTTGCAAGGAGACACCAAATGTAGATTCCCACTCCATGTGGCATGCAGAACTAACTGAAAAGAAACCATTCTTACTGAATTTCCATGCCACAAAATCACTCCTTATGTAGAGCAATTACTGCCTCTGAATTGTAACCCTATCAATATGTAATAAAACACCCTTTTACCTCGCAAAAAAAAAACAGATTCTTTTTTTAGGGGTTACCACCACTTTATTAATCAGGAATCAAACAGATTCTTTTGTGTGTGAAGAAAACACGCTGCTCCATTTTCTCGTTTCAGCCCATGATCCGAACATATATTCCAGGTACTGAAGAAGATTCGGCTCGTTAAGCAGAAGCAGACCAACGGTGAGCAGTAAACCAGACCTACTAGATGAGACGCCAGGATTCAACTCGTGAAAAAAAAAGGTGAGACGTCAGGATCGACCGTCCCGGACGTTTCCAAATTGCAGTGCTACACGTCGACTAGGTCGAGATCTCCGCCACGTGAGGCTCTGGCCCAGACAGAGTAAAGATCAGCTTGATGCCAGGCTAGTGTATGTTTTTTTCCTCCTCAAATAAAGAAAGAAAGAGAGAGTGATGACACGAAAACATGTGGCCCGTACGCGAAACGAGGATCCAGCACATGGCCTCTGGACTGGACTGGACACGCATTCGCATTGAAGAGATATATATATATATACGTACATATGCATATACGTACGTACGTGACCCTCGCTTCCAGAAGCGTGCGTATGAAATCCGTGCAACGGAGATATTCTTTCATGCGATGGTTCATGGAGGCATTTCTCCTCGTCCTCATAAATAAAAACACGGAGCCACTTATGGCAACGTTGTGGTTGCTGTGTACGTAGTTAACTGGACCGTACCGTGGCTTTCATGGTGGAGTTTTGAGACGGTCATGCGCAGCATGGAGTATTTTCCATCATCTTCACTCCATATCTTGTGCTACTGGCAAATTTTAGAACACGGCGACCATTTCCATTGGTGTCGCTTTGCTGATCGCTAACGAGACACTGTCGTCACTCCTGTGCCATGTCCTGCATGTTGTAGGGGTGGTATAAAGTACCGACGCGGTCTTCCACTCTTCCCCCGCGACCGCGATGATGACATGATGGCAAAGCCAGTCAGCTGAGCTAGTTCGCCCGGAGTAGTGTACAGTGGTGAGCTCACTTGAAAGGGCCATAAAAATAGAAAAAAAATGCAGGATCGGCATGTCATCTTGAATCATCTGGGATTACAACGATATACTTACGAAAACACTAACGCCCACATGTGTGGCAACATTGTAACTCGCCCACATGTTTGGATCACCGTTCAGTTAAGTTTGCACGAATCTTAACACATCAAGGCAGTTTTCGCGTGCCACGTAGGACAAGGCCGGTGTGTGGGCGTTGGAGATGTTGTCCACACGCCCCACACCACGCGGTTGCCAGCTGCGCTGTGTGGGCGAACTAATTTCTGCCCACACAGTCACCACCTAATCCACGCGCGTGTGGGCGAACTGTTTTTCGCCCACACCACAGTCGTACGTTGTTGGATGACAACTGCAGTTGCGCGTACATGACAACTAGGTAAACACACATGACAACTATGATTCGTTTGCTAGACGGCAACTGCAGTTGCGCGTACGTGGCAATCAGGTAAACATACATGGCAACTGTGATTAACCACACGTGGCAACTAGGCAAACACACATGGCAACTAGGTAAACACACATGGCAACTATTATTTGGCCATATGTGGCAAGTAGTTAATCATACACGACAACTATGGTTTGATTACACGCGTCAACTACCATAAATTAGACATGACAACTATAGTTAACCAAAGCAGAGAGAGTTGCCATGCTTTTACAACCATATTTGCCATCCCGGATAACTACATCTGCCATTCCGGATGGCAACTAAATCGTCATCCCACGGGTACCTATTGTAGCTGCGCCAGAATGTGTGGGCATATTTGCTTCGTGCCATACGCGCGGGGTGGGGATGAGTAGTACTTGTTGAGCATGTGGCACGAAGTAGCTGGCGCCCACACGTGTGGGCAATTCTATTGTTCGCCCACACACAACCCGTGTGGGCTGCTCCCTGCTCATGCCACACACGATGTGTGGGCGAATGCCTATTATGCTACACGTGCAGTGGATATCGGCGTCCTATACTTAATTGTGTACAGAAAAAACGTATGATTCTTTTCAAGAGTTTGATAGATGCAAAATTTCTTTTGGAATCTAGTGCAAATAAATCATAAGGAAAAAATTTCCATGGTTTACAATCATACAACTGAAAAAACTTATGTAGTAAATAAAAATCGTAAGAATTATGGAGCTGCTTGATTTGAGGTCAAATAGTAATAGCAAGTCTGAATGAACTAACAATTGGTTCTTATCAATCTTAAAAAGTCGTCAATTTTGACAACTTTTGGTTTGAGTGTGTCAAATATTGACATCAAATGGTCAAACCAACCAGCATCTAATTTTAATTAAACATTATTTGGAAATCCATTTTTCTGCGGGATATTATTTGGAAATTCTTTAAATCAAAGAAGACCTAGGTATTTATCTAAGGCAGAAAGACATCACGTGCCTTTTTTTTCTTTAATGCAAAGACACTGCACACTAGCGCGATTCCTTCGCTTCAAAAAGTAGGTCACACCTTTCTGCACGGGCACTATTTGGACTCGTTTTACCTGTCCAGAGAACCGACCTACTCTCTTTCAGTTTTTTGGTGCCTCCTCTTTTCCAGTACTTTCCATGCTTCTCTGCAGCTTTTTCGTAATTGCCGAAAAAATGGCATAGCTGAACCTAAACCAAAGTATGTGGAGGAACGAAAATACATCGATCCGTATTAATGCGGGAAAAAATAAATCCCCAAACATTATCTAGGGTTGCGTTTGGTTACCTGAATCGTTTTCTGCCCCTTGATATACTTGTCCGAGTTGAGCCTGGTTGAGCATGTGCGCGCAAAAAACTATCATCTGCATGTTGATTGGTTGCCTATACTCTCCCTGCATCGCAGCAACACCTCTATGCACTGTGTTTGGTTGCTCGGAGTGCTCATACCAGTGCACGTTGTTTAGTTGCATACACTGGACATGATTAAGTGTTAAGAGCTACACATAATATACAGTGTTACACCAGAGTGCTTCGGCGACAGCGCAGAACGGTGGTCCCGGCGCCGCGTCTGTCACGACGAGCATGGAGTCGTGGGCGAGCAATCCCATCGGCGGCACTTGAACTAGTTTCTAGCGTCGTCGCCGCAGAGAAAGTCCATGTGGAGTAACGAATAGGATGGTGCTTTAAGTTTCTGGCCGGTGTTGGTGTCCTGAATTAGGGGGTACTTACTAGGCAGGCTTGCGCGGGATGTTTTTGGCCTGTTTGGTTGTCTGGGTCGCATTGAAAAATTGGCCCGCACGAAACTTAAATCGCCTCTGGGCTGCATCCAGAGGAATGCTCAAATAGAAGTTGTTGTTTAGTATTTTGCTGTGAGAACATCACTTATTATGTATGTTGATTTGTGTTTGATCATTGTATAACTACTGAAGCATGATGGCAATGTTGTTTAGTAGTACTCCTATTTTACCGTGAGAACCTCACTTATTTTGTATGTGAATTTGTGATTGGTGAGTGTACGATGACTTGTTGTCAACCTCACAGTGAGAACATCACTCATCTTTGTGAAACTTGTACTTGATGATTGTACAACTGCAATGTAGTTGATGGCGGTTTGTTGTCGGACGCAATGCGTTGACTGTCTTGTTTTCTATATACATTGTCATATTAGTATCTACAACAGCTTGATTTGTTGGGTGTATAATCACATTCAACTGATACCCAAACATGCACATTTGACACCTCAACTTGGTTAAGTCCGGAGGCAGGGTTTTCATACAAAAGAGGGTTGGGTGGTGAAATCCCTCGCCTTAGTCCACAGGTACATGGGTTATGACTTGAGAGCGGCAGAGGGGGCACCTGATGTTGGAATCAAACCACTGGGAGATGCACTGGCTGTGGTAACGATGCCTGAATCCTGGGAGTTCGACCACTGTGTGCCCGGTCAGTGCGTCGAGGCAGGCCTTGGCCAGCATTGCAGGAACCTCCTTGCAAGCGTCAAGAAGCGCAGTCACATTGACGATGAGCCGGCGGTCCACGCTGAGTGTGAGGTGGAAGTGGCATCCCTGCTTTGACCGTGACCGCACTTGTGACCAGATGTAGGATCGAAAGGATGTCTAGAGGAGGGGGTGATTAGACTACTTGACCAAATAAAAATTATCATTTTCCCAATTTTAGTTGTAGGCAGGTTTTAGCAATTCTACCAAGTCAAGTACACCCTACACCTGCAAGTCTAAGAGTTGAACAGCGGAAAGTAGAGACTTTGTGTCGGTGTCAAAACCAGCAGACTCTCGGGGTAGGGGCCCCCGAGCTGTGGATCTTGGATCAAGGGTAACAGGAATGAAGGAGATGATGTTTACCCAGGTTCGGGCCCTCTTGATGGAGGTAAAACCCTACGTCCTGCTCTTGTTTATATTGAAGTGGATGTATCGAGTACAGAGTTGATCTACCTCGAGATCATAATGTGTGGCCTAACTCTAGGGCTAGGTGAATGATTTTCTGTTGATGTCCCCTCTACGGGCTAAACCCTATGGCTTATATACACGCCAGTGAGGGTACCTAGGGTTACAAGGTCGGTAACTATGAGCCAGGAGGCGACAGAGATCTTGGAGTATACGTCAAGTCTTCAGGGGAGGTAGTCTTGATCACGCCTCCTACGTATGGCTTCCAGAGTCCTTCTTGATCACGAATGGTGGCTTGCCGGCCCAACCCAAGGAGAATGGGCCGGCTGGGTTAGAGCCCCCCCTTATCCAGGACACCGTCAGTAGCCCCCAAGCTAGTCTTCTATGCCGAGGATGATCCTTCTAATAAGAATCCCAGACCCGAAGTCCTTGGCTCGACAGACGAGTTCCTCCTTGTGATTCTTAAACCACGCCTTCAAAGGAGCGATGCCAGCCGAAGCCCGGCCGAACCTATTTCCTTTGCTTGAAGAGGTTGGAAAACTTAGCCTTGAAGGCCAAACACCTCGGTGTGAATGGTTCCACATATTCTGATAACTTTATCGAAATGACTCACCGCATGACAGGTCGAGCAGTTACTGCTTCCCTCAAATCACGGCCCGAGGCAAACTTTTACTGGCACGTCCCTTCGAAACAGAGATCGTGCCCGTTTTATCAGGGATATATCATCAAGATTTTTTTCCCTCATATGCTCAATGGCATCTTTGATGGGAGTGGCGAGTTTATTGGCGTAGCAAGGGGGACTCTTGGCCTTTCGTAGGCCTATAAGAGCAAAGGGGAGGATAGCGCAACTGACCACACTCCCATTCTCCCTACCTTACTGCTTCGTCTAGCTCCAGCGCCCAGATCCGATCCCGCATCCTCTTTCTCCAGCGAGTCCATCCTTCTTCGCCAACCATGGCTGAGACCCTCCGGGGGCACTGAGGCGGTTCCATCATGACCGATGAGACCATCCAGGAGCTGCGAAACGTGGGTTACCCGTCCACTGACATCGGCGCCCACGCTCATGTCGCTGGCCAGCAAGTGCCCGCTCCCAATGTCGGGGAGCGGCTGGTTTTTGTCCCCCACCTCATCCGAGGACTGGGGTTCCCACTGCACCCCTTTGTGCGTGGGGTTATGTTCTACTATGGGCTGGATTTTCATCATCTGGCCCCAAACTCCATCCTCCACCTTGCCGCCTTCATCACGGTCTGCGAGGCCTTCCTCCGCTGTGAGCCACACTTCGACCATTGGCTAAAGATCTTCGGAATCAAGACGAAGTCCAGTGGCTCCGAGCTCGCGGAGTGCGGAGGGGCCATGATTAGCAAGAACCAGGGGGCATAGTGGTTCAAAGGCACCTTCACAAAAAAAGGTGAAGGAGTGGCAGCGGGAGTGGTTCTACATGATTGAATCGCTCGCCCCTGGCCAACCTGAGGTCCCACCCTTCTCGATCGGGCCTCCAAAGAAGCTCATGTCCTAGAAGGAAAAGGGCGTCACATGGGGGAACCCAAAGGAAGTGGAGGCCCTGGTCAAAAGGGTCAAATGGTGGTCCACCATGGGGAAGATCGAGCTGGCCAACGTCATCAACGTCATGCACAACCTGAAGGAAATATGCCCTAGAGGCAATAATAAAGTTGTTATTTATATTTCCTTATATCATGATAACTGTTTATTATTCATGCTATAATTGTATTAACCGAAAACTTAGTGCATGTGTGAATACATAGACAAACAGAGTGTCACTAGTATGCCTCTATTTGATTAGCTCGTTGAATCAAAGATGGTTATGTTTCCTAGCCATAGACATGAGTTGTCATTTGATTAACGGTATCACATCATTAGAGAATGATGTGATTGACTTGACCCATTCCGTTAGCTTAGCACTTGATCATTTAGTATATTGCTATTGCTTTCTTCATGACTTATACATGTTCCTATGACTATGAGATTATGCAACTCCCGAATACAAGAGGAACACTTTGTGTGCTACCAAACGTCACAACGTAACTGGGTGATTATAAAGGTGCTCTACAGGTGTCTCCGATGGTACTTGTTGAGTTGGCATAGATCAAGATTAGGATTTGTCACTCCGATTGTCAGAGAGGTATCTCTGGGCCCTCTCGGTAATGCACATCACTATAAGCTTTGCAAGCAATGTGACTAATGAGTTAGTTGCGGGATGATGCATTACGGAACAACTAAAGAGACTTGTCGGTAACGAGATTGAACTAGGTATTGAGATACCGACGATCGAATCTCGGGCAAGTAACATACCTATGACAAAGGGAACAATGTATGTTGTTATGCGGTTTGACCGATAAAGATCTTCATAGAATATGTAGGAGCCAATATGAGCATCCAGGTTCCGCTATTGGTTATTGACCGGAGACGTGTCTCGGTCATGTCTACATAGTTCTCGAACCCGTAGGGTCCGCACGCTTAAAGTTCGGTGACGACCGGTATTATGAGTTTATGTGCTTTGATGTACCGAAGGTAGTTCGGAGTCCCGGATATGATCACGGACATGGCGAGGAGTCTCGAAATGGTCAAGACATAAAGATCGATATATTGGACGACTATATTTGGACATCGGAATGGTTCCGGGTGAGATCGGGCATTTACCGGTGTACAAGGAGGTTACTGATACGTCTCCAACGTATCTATAATTTTTGATTGTTCCATGCTATATTATATTCTGTTTTGGACATTAATGGGCTTTATTATACACTTTTATATTGTTTCTGGGACTAACCTATTAACCGGAGGCCCAGCCCAGAATTGCTGTTTTTTGCCTATTTCCGAGTTTTGCAGAAAAAGAATATCAAACGGAGTCCAAACGGAATGAAACCTTCGGGAACGTGATTTTCGGAACGAACATGATCCAGAGGACTTGGACCCTACGTTAAGACATCAAATAGGAGGGCACGAGGTAGGGGGGCGTGCCTACCCCCTGGGCGCGCCCTACACCCTCGTGGGCCCCACGTTGCTCCACCGACGTACTTCTTCCTCCTATATATACCTACGTACCCCCAAACTACCAGATACGGAGCCAAAAACCTAATTCCACCGCCGCAACCTTCTGTACCTGTGAGATCCCATCTTGGGGCCTTTTCCGGAGCTCCGCCGGAGGGGGCATCGATCATGGAGGGCTTCTACATCAACACCATAGCCTCTCCGATGATGTGTGAGTAGTTTACCTCAGACCTTCGGGTCCATAGTTATTAGCTAGATGGCTTCTTCTCTCTTTTTGGATCTCAATACAATGTTCTCCCCCTCTCTTGTGGAGATCTATTCGATGTAATCTTCTTTTGCGGTGTGTTTGTTGAGACCGATGAATTGTGGGTTTATGATCAAGTTTATCTATGAACAATATTTGAATCTTCTCTGAATGCTTTTATGTATGATTGGTTATCTTTGCAAGTCTCTTTGAATTATCAGTTTGGTTTGGCCTACTAGATTGATCTTTCTTGCAATGGGAGAAGTGCTTAGCTTTGGGTTCAATCTTGCAGTGTCCTTTCCTAGTGACAGTAGGGGCAGCAAGGCACGTATTGTATTGTTGCCATCGAGGATAACAAGATGGGGTTTATATCATATTGCATGAGTTTATCCCTCTACATCATGTCATCTTACTTAAAGCATTACTCTGTTCTTATGAACTTAATACTCTAGATGCATGCTGGATAGCGGTCGATGTGTGGAGTAATAGTAGTAGATGCAGGCAGGAGTCGGTCTACTTGTCTCGGACGTGATGCCTATATACATGATCATACCTAGATATTCTCATAACTATGCTCAATTCTGTCAATTGCTCAACAATAATTTGTTCACCCACAGTAATACTTATGCTCTTGAGAGAAGCCACTAGTGAAACCTATTGCCCCCGGGTCTATTTTCCATCATATTAATCTCCCGTCAACAAGTTATTTCTAGCATCGTCTTTATTTTGCTTTCTTTACTTTGCATCTTTATCATAAAAATACCAAAAATATTATTTTATCATATCTATCAGATCTCACTCTCGTAAGTGACCGTGAAGGGATTGACAACCCCTTTATTGCGTTGGTTGCGAGGATTTATTTGTTTGTGTAGGTGCGAGGGACTCGTGCGTGGCCTCCTACTGGATTGATACCTTGGTTCTCAAAAACTGAGGGAAATACTTACGCTACTTTGCTGCATCACCCTTTCCTCTTCAAGGGAAAACCAACGCAGTGCTCAAGAGGTAGCAGTTACCGGAACCCCCCGGGAGGTATTTGGGCCTTATTGGGCCATAGTGGGAGAGAGGAGAAGGGAGCAAAGGAGGGGGCGCCCCCAAGCCCAATCCGAATTGGGAGGGGGGCCGCCCCCCCTTTCCTTCCTCCTTCCTCCCCCTTCCTTCTCTCCTAATCCAACTAGGGAAGGGGGGGGAATCCTACTCCCGGTGGGAGTAGGACTCCCCTTGGGGCACGCCTAGGAGGCCGGCCCCCTTCCCCTCCTCCACTCCTTTATATACGGGGGAGGGGGGCACCCCATAGACACACAAGTTGATCATTGATCTCTTAGCCGTGTGCGGTGCCCCCCTCCACCATAATCCACCTCAGTCATATCGTCGTAGTGCTTAAGCGAAGCCCTGCGCCGGTAGCTTCATCATCACCATCATCACGTCGTCGTGCTGACGAAGCTCTTCCCCGACACTCTACTGGATCATGAGTTCATGGGACGTCACCGAGCCGAACGTGTGCAGATCGCGGAGGTGCCGTACCTTCGGTGCTAGGATCGGTCGATCGTGAAGACGTACGACTACATCAACCACGTTGTCATAACACTTCCGCTTACAGTCTACGAGGGTACGTAGACACACTCTCCCCTCTCATTGCTACGCATCACCATGATCTTGCGTGTGCGTAGGATTTTTTTGAAATTACTACGTTCCCCAACAGTGGCATCCGAGCCAGGTTTATGCATAGATGTTATATGCACGAGTAGAACACAAGTGAGTTGTGGGCGATACTAGTCATACTGCTTACCAGCATGTCATACTTTGATTCGGCGGTATTGTTGGATGAAGCGGCCCGGACCGACATTACGCGTATGCTTACGCGAGACTGGTTCTACCGACGTGCTTCGCACACAGGTGGCTGGCGGGTGTCAGTTTCTCCAACTTTAGTTGAATCGAGTGTGGCTACGCCCGGTCCTTGTTGAAGGTTAAAACAACACATACTTGACGAAATATCGTTGTGGTTTTGATGCGTAGGTAAGAACGGTTCTTGCTCAGCCCGTAGCAGCCACGTAAAACTTGCAACAACAAAGTAGAGGACTTCTAACTTGTTTTTGCAGGGCATGTTGTGATGTGATATGGTCAAGACATGATGCTAAATTTTATTGTATGAGATGATCATGTTTTGTAACAGAGTTATCGGCAACTGGCAGGAGCCATATGGTTGTCGCTTTATTGTATGAAATGCAATCGCCATGTAATTGCTTTACTTTATCACTAAGCGGTAGCGATAGTCGTAGAAGCAATAGTTGGCGAGATGACAACGATGCTACGATGGAGATCAAGGTGTCGCGCCGGTGACGATGGTGATCATGACGGTGCTTTGGAGATGGAGATCAAAGGCACAAGATGATGATGGCCATATCATATCACTTATATTGATTGCATGTGATGTTTATCCTTTATGCATCTTATTTTGCTTAGTTCGACGGTAGCATTATAAGATGATCTCTCACTAAATTTCAAGGTATAAGTGTTCTCCCTAAGTATGCACCGTTGCGAAAGTTCGTCGTGCCGAGACACCACATGATGATCGGGTGTGATAAGATCTACGTTCACATACAACGGGTGTAAGCCAGTTTTGCACACGCAGAATACTCGGGTTAAACTTGACGAGCCTAGCATCTGCAGATATGGCCTCGGAACACTGAGACCGAAAGGTCAAACGTGAATCATATAGTAGATATGATCAGCATAGTGATGTTCACCATTGAAAACTATTCCATCTCACATGATGATCGGACATGGTTTAGTTGATTTGGATCACGTGATCACTTAGATGATTAGAGGGATGTCTATCTAAGTGGGAGTTCTTAAGTAATTTGATTAATTGAACTTTAATTTACCATGAACTTAGTACCTGATAGTATTTTGCATGTCTATGTTGTTGTAGATAGATGGCCCTGCTGTTGTTCCGTTGAATTTTAATGCGTTCCTAGAGAAAGCTAAGTTGAAAGATGATGGTAGCAACTACACATACTGGGTCCGTAACTTGAGGATTATCCTCATTGCTGCATAGAAGAATTACGTCCTGGAAGCACCGCTAGGTGCCAAACCCGCTGCAGGAGCAACGCCAGATGTTATGAACGTCTGGCAGAGCAAAGCTGATGACTACTCGATAGTTCAGTGTGCCATGCTTTACGGCTTAGAACCGGGACTTCAACGACGTTTTGAACGTCATGGAGCATATGAGATGTTTCAGGAGTTGAAGTTAATATTTCAAGCAAATGCCCGGATTGAGAGATATGAAGTCTCCAATAAGTTCTACAGCTGCAAGATGGAGGACAATAGTTCTGTCAGTGAGCATATACTCAAAATGTCTGGGTATAACAATCACTTGATTCAACTGGGAGTTAATCTTCCTGATGATAGTGTCATTGATAGAATTCTTCAATCACTGCCACCAAGCTACAAGAGCTTCGTGATGAACTATAACATGCAAGGGATGGATAAGACAACTCCCGAGCTCTTCGCAATGCTAAAGGCTGCGGAGGTAGAAATCAAGAAGGAGCATCAAGTGTTGATGGTCAACAAGACCACCAGTTTCAAGAAAAAGGGTAAAGGGAAGAAGGGGAACTTCAAGAAGAATGGCAAGCAAGTTGCTGCTCAAGTGAAGAAGCCCAAGTCTGGACCTAAGCCTGAGACTGAGTGCTTCTACTGCAAAGGGACTGGTCACTGGAAGCGGAACTGGCCCAAGTATTTTGCGGATAAGAAGGATGGCAAGGTGAACAAAGGTATATGTGATATACATGTTATTGATGTGTACCTTACTAATGCTCGCAGTAGTGCCTGGGTATTTGATATTGGTTCTGTTGCTAATATTTGCAACTCGAAACAGGGACTACAGATTAAGCGAAGATTGGCTAAGGACGAGGTGACGATGCGCGTGGGAAATGGTTCCAAAGTCGATGTGATCGCAGTTGGCACACTACCTCTACATCTACCTTCGGGATTAGTTTTAGACCTGAATAATTGTTATTTGGTGCCAGCGTTGAGCATGAACATTATATCTGGATCTTGTTTGATGCGAGACGGTTATTCATTTAAATCAGAGAATAATGGTTTTTCTATTTATATGAGTAATATCTTTTATGGTCATGCACCCTTGAAGAGTGGTCTATTTTTATTGAATCTCGATAGTAGTGATACACATATTCATAATATTGAAGCCAAAAGATGCAGAGTTGATAATGATAGTGCAACTTATTTGTGGCACTGCCGTTTAGGTCATATTGGTGTACAGCGCATGAAGAAACTCCATTCCGATGGACTTTTGGAATCACTTGATTATGAATCACTTGGTACTTGTGAACCATGCCTCATGGGCAAGATGACTAAAATGCCGTTCTCCGGAACAATGGAGCGAGCAACAGATTTGTTGGAAATCATACATACTGATGTATGTGGTTCGATGAATGTTGAGGCTTGCGGCGGGTATCGTTATTTCTCACCTTCACAGATGATTTGAGCAGATATGGGTATATCTACTTGATGAAACATAAGTCTGAAACATTTGAAAAGTTCAAAGAATTTCAGAGTGAAGTGGAAAATCATCGTAACAAGAAAATAAAGTTACTACGATCTGATCGTGGAGGAGAATATTTGAGTTACGAGTTTGGTCTTCATTTGAAACAATGCGGAATAGTTTCGCAACTCACGCCACTCGGAACACCACAGCGTAATGGTGTGTCCAAACGTCGTAATTGTACTTTACTAGATATGGTGCGATCTATGATGTCTCTTACTGATTTACCGCTATCGTTTTGGGGTTATGCTTTAGAGACGACTGCATTCACGTTAAATAGGGCACCATCTAAATCCGTTGAGACGACACCTTATGAAGTGTGGTTTGGCAAGAAACCAAAGTTGTCGTTTCTTAAAGTTTGGGGCTGCGATGCTTATGTGAAAAAGCTTCAACCTGATAAGCTCGAACCCAAATCGGAGAAATGTGTCTTCATAGGATACCCAAAGGAGACTGTTGGGTACACCTTCTATCACAGATCCGAAGGCAAGACATTCGTTGCTAAGAATGGATCCTTTCTAGAGAAGGAGTTTCTCTCGAAAGAAGTGAGTGGGAGGAAAGTATAACTTGATGAGGTAACTGTACCTGCTCCCTTATTGGAAAGTAGTTCATCACAGAAATCTGTTCCTGTGACTCCTACACCAATTAGTGAGGAAGCTAATGATGATGATCAGATAACTTCAGATCAAGTTACTACCAAACCTCGTAGGTCAACCAGAGTAAGATCCGCACTAGTGTGGTACGGTAATCCTGTTCTGGAGGTCATGTTACTTGACCATGACGAACCTACAAACTATGAGGAAGCGATGATGAGCCCAGATTTTCCGCAAAATGGCTTGAGGCCATGAAATCTGAGATGGGATCCATGTATGAGAACAAAGTGTGGACTTTGGTTGACTTGCCCGATGATCGGCAAGCCATCGAGAATAAATGGATCTTCAAGAAGAAGACTGACATTGACGGTAATGTTACTGTCTACAAAGCTCGACTTGTCGCGAAAGGTTTTTGACAAGTTCAAGGAGTTGACTATGATGAGACCTTCTCACCCGTAGCGATGCTTAAGTCCGTCCGAATCATGTTAGCAATTGCTGCATTTTATGATTATGAAATTTTGCAAATGGATGTAAAGACTGCATTCCTGAATGGATTTCTGGAAGAAGAGTTGTATATGATGCAACCTGAAGGTTTTATCGATCCAAAAGATGCTAACAAAGTGTGCAAGCTCCAGCAATCCATTTATGGACTGGTGCAAGCATCTTGGAGTTTGAATAAACATTTTGATAGTGTGATCAAATCATATGGTTTTATACAGACTTTTGGAGAAGCCTGTATTTACAAGAAAGTGAGTGGGAGCTCTGTAGCATTTCTAATATTATATGTGGAGGACATATTGTTGATTGCAAATGATATAGAATTTCTGCATAGCATAAAAGGATACTTGAATAAGAGTTTTTCAATGAAAGACCTAGGTGAAGTTGCTTATATATTGGGCATCAAGATCTATGGAGATAGATCAAGACGCTTAATTGGACTTTCACAAAGCACATACCTTGATAAAGTTTTGAAGAAGTTCAAAATAGATCAAGCAAAGAAAGGGTTCTTGCCTGTGTTACAAGGTGTGAAGTTGAGTCAGACTCAATGCCCGACCACTGCAGAATATAGAGAGAAAATGAAAGGTGTTCCCTATGCTTCAGCCATAGGCTCTATCATGTATGCAATGCTGTGTACCAGACCTGATGTGTGCCTTGCTATTAGTTTAGCAGGGAGGTACCAAAGTAATCCTGGAGTGGGTCACTGGACAGTGGTCAAGAACATCCTGAAATACCTGAAAAGGGCTAAGGATATGTTTCTCGTTTATGGAGGTGACAAAGAGCGCGTCGTAAATGGTTACATCGATGCAAGCTTTGGCACTAATACGGATGATTCTAAGTCACAAACCAGATACGTGTTTATATTGAATGGTGGAGCTGCCAGTTGGTGCAGTTCTAAGCAAAGCGTCGTGGCGGGATCTATGTGTGAAGCAGAGTACATAGCTACTTCGGAAGCAGCGAATGAAGGAGTCTGGATGAAGGAGTTCATATCCGATCTAGGTGTCATACCTAGTGCATCGGGTCCAATGAAAATCTTTTGTGACAATACTGGTGCAATTGCCTTGGCATAGGAATCCAGATTTCACAAAAGAACCAAGCACATCAAGAGACGCTTCAATTCCATCCGCGATCAAGTCAAGGAGGGAGACATAGAGATTTGCAAGATACATACGGATCTGAATGTTGCAGACCCGTTGACTAAGCCTCTCTCACGAGCAAAACATGATCAACACCAAGACTCCATGGGTGTTAGAATCATTACTGTATAATCTAGATTATTGACTCTAGTGCAAGTGGGAGACTGAAAGAAATATTCCCTAGAGGCAATAATAAAGTTGTTATTTACATTTCCTTATATCATGATAAATGTTTATTATTCATGCTAGAATTGTATTAACCGGAAACTTAGTGCATGTGTGAATACATAGACAAATAGAGTGTCACTAGTATGTCTCTACTTGACTAGCTCGTTGAATCAAAGGTGGTTATGTTTCCTAGCCATAGACATGAGTTGTCATTTGATTAACGGGATCACATCATTAGAGAATGATGTGATTGACTTGACCCATTCCGTTAGCTTAGCACTTGATCGTTTAGTATATTGCTATTGATTTCTTCATGACTTATACATGTTCCTATGACTATGAGATTATGCAACTCCCGAATACCAGAGGAACACTTTGTGTGCTACCAAACGTTACAACGTAACTGGGTGATTATAAAGGTGCTCTATGGGTGTCTCCGATGGTACTTGTTGAGTTGGCATAGATCAAGATTAGGATTTGTCACTCCGATTGTCAGAGAGGTATCTCTGGGCCCTCTCGGTAATGCACATCACTATAAGCCTGGCAAGCAATGTGACTAATGAGTTAGTTGTGGGATGATGCATTACGGAACGAGTAAAGAGACTTGCCAGTACCGAGATTGAACTAGGTATCGAATCTCGGGCAAGTAACATACTGATGACAAAGGGAACAACGTATGTTGTTATGCGGTTTGGCTGATAAAGATCTTCGTAGAATATGTAGGAGCCAATATGAGCATCCAGGTTCCGCTATTGGTTATTGACCAGAGACGTGTCTCGGTCATGTCTACATAGTTCTCGAACCCGTAGGGTCCGCACGCTTAAAGTTCGGTGACGACCGGTATTATGAGTTTATGTGCTTTGGTGTACCGAAGGTAGTTTGGAGTCCTGGATATGATCACGTACATGACAAGGAGTCTCGAAATGGCTTAGACATAAAGATCGATATATTGGACGACTATATTTGGACATCAGAATGGTTCCGGGTGAGATCGGGCATTTACCGGTGTACCGGGAGGTTACCGGAACCCCCCGGGAGGTATATGGGCCTTATTGGCCATAGTGGGAGAGAGGAGAAGGGAGAAAAGGAGGGGGCGCGCCCCCAAGCCCAATCCGAATTGGGAGGGGGGCTGCCCCCTTTCCTTCCTCCTTCCTCCCCCTTCCTTCTCTCGTAATCCAACTAGGGGAGGGGGGGATCCTACTCCCGGTGGGAGTAGGACTCCCCTTGGGGCACGCCTAGGAGGCATGCCTCCTCCCCCTCCTCCACTCCTTTATATACGGGGGAGGGGGCACCCCAGAGACACACAAGTTGATCATTGATCTCTTAGCCGTGTGCGGTGCCCCCCTCCACCATAATCCACCTCGGTCATATCGTCGTAGTGCTTAGGCAAAGCCCTGCGCCAGTAGCTTCATCATCACCGTCATCACGCCATCGTGCTGACGAAGCTCTTCCCCGACACTCTACTGGATCATGAGTTCGTGGGACGTCACCGAGCCAAACGTGTGCAGATCGCGGAGGTGCTGTACCTTCGGTGCTAGGATTGGTCGATCGTGAAGACATACGACTACATCAACCGCGTTGTCATAACACTTCCTCTTATGGTCTACGAGGGTACGTAGACAACACTCTCCCCTCTCGTTGCTATGCATCACCATGTCTTGCGTGTGCGTATATTTTTTTTGAAATTACTACGTTCCCCAACACAATCGCCGAGTGCCCCCCCTCCAACTTCGGCCCGCCCTGATGTGGGTGCAAAAGCCCGAGGACATGGGTCCCCTCACCGCCTTCTTCCGCTCCACCTTGGCCACCATGTGGACTAAGTTTATGAAGCTGGCCTGATACGTCTCCAACGTATCTATAATTTTTTGTTATTCCATGCTATTATATTATCTGTTTTGAATGTTTTATATGCATTAATATGCTATTTTATATTATTTTTGGGACTAACCTATTAACCTAGAACCCAGTGCCAGTTTGTGTTTTTTCCTTGTTTTTGAGTTTATAGAAAATGAATATCAAACGGAGTCCAAACGGAATAAAAATTTCGCGATGATTTTTCTTGGAACAGAAGACACACGTGGGACTTGGGGATCAAGTCAGAAGAGTCTCGAGGCGGCGGTAAGCCTCAAGGGCGAGCCCTAGGGGGGAACGCCCCTGGCTTGTGGGCCCACTGATACATCTCCAACGTATCTATAATTTTTGATTGTTTCTTGGACCAGAAGACATCCAGAGGACTTGGAGTGCAAGTCAGAGAAGCCACAAGGACAGAGGGCGTGCCCCCACCCTTGTGGCCCCCTCGTGACTCCATTGACCTAGTTTCTTTGCCTATATATTCTCATATATCCCAAAACCAACAAAGAGAGCCACAAAAACACTTTTCCACCGCCGCAACCTTCTGTACCTGTGAGATCCCATCTAGGGGCCTTTTCCGGCGTCCTACCGGAGGGGGATTCGATCAGGGAGGGCTTGTACATCAACACCATTGCCCTTCCGATGAAGCGTGAGTAGTTTACCACAGACCTACGTGTCCATAGCTAGTAGCTAGATGTCTTCTTCTCTCTCTTTGATTCTCAATACCATGTTCTCCTCGATGTTCTTGGAGATCTATTCGATGTAATAATTTTTTGTGGTGTGTTTGCCGAGGTCCGATGAATTGTGGATTTATGATCATCTTATCTATGAATATTATTTGAATCTTCTCTGAATTCTTATATGCTTGATTTGATATCTTTGCAAGTCTCTTCGAACTATCAATTTGGTTTGGCCAACTAGATTGGTTTTTCTTGCAATGGGAGAAGTGCTTAGCTTTGGGTTCAATCTTGCGGTATCCTTTCCCAATGACAGTAGGGGCAGCAAGGCACGTATTGTATTGTTTCCATCCAGGATAAAAAGATGGGCTTTTCATCATATTGCTTGAGTTAATTCCTCTACATCATGTCATCTTGCTTAAAGCGTTACTCCATTCTTTATGAACTTAATACTCTAGATGCATGCTGGATAGCGGTCGATGTGTGGAGTAATAGTAGTAGATGCAGGCAGGAGTCGGTCTACTTGACACGGACGTGATGCCTATATTCATGATCATTGCCTTAGATATCGTCATAACTTTGCGCTTTTCTATCCATTGCTCGGCAGTAATTTGTTCACCCACCGTAATATTTTCTATCTATAGAGAAGCCTCTAGTGAAACCTATGGCCCCCGGGTCTATTTTCCATCATATAAGTTTCCGATCTACAATTTTAGTTTTCGATCTACTATTTTGAAGTCTTTTACTTTCCGTTCTATAAACCAAAAATACCAAAAATATTTACTTTACCGTTTATCTATCTCTATCAGATCTCACTTTTGCAAGTAACCGTGAAGGGATTGACAACCCCTTTATCGCGTTGGGTGCAAGTTGTTGATTGTTTGTGCAGGTATTCGGTGACTTGTTCATTGTCTCCTACTAGATTGATACCTTGATTCTCAAACTGAGGGAAATACTTACTCTACTTTGCTGCATCACCCTTTCCTCTTCAAGGGAAAAACCAACGCAAGCTCAAGAAGTAGCAGGAAGAATTTCTGGCGCCGTTTTAGGGAGATCTACGCCAAGTCAAGCCATACCAAGTACCCATCATAAAATCTCATCTCTTGCATTACATTATTCGCCATTCGCCCCTCGTTTTCCTCTCCCCCACTTCTAAAATGATTTTCAAAAATATTTGCCTTTTCTTCGCCCTCTTCCGTTCATCTTTCTATCGCTATGGCCGACTCTAGAAGGGCTAAGGGTTTTCTCCCAGGTTTCAATTCTTTGGATAGCCCCTTTGTCCTTTTTAAGCTCGTAAATAATGATGCTATGGAAATACTTACCTGGGTGGTTAAGGAAGATTTTAATAATTTTGATGAAGATGATCTCGGAATTTTTCGTTATTTGCTTGATGAATCTTTGAAAGATGCTTGGGATGGGCTGTTGAGGATTCGAGCTAGCTATGTGCCCCAATATCAGATTGAGATATATTTAAAAAGATTTTATATCGGCTTACCTCCTTCTTTTAAGCAAGTTTTGGATTCTATATTTGAAAATGGTTTTCTTGGAGGGGATGCCATCGACACTTATGAGAAGATGAAAACCATATTTGGGCACCCCAAGGGAGAAAATGTTGAATCAACTGCTATTATGTGTTTCTATCAAAATGAAATAATCAAAGAGATGAAGGCTAGTTTAGACATAAATTTTTGTAATGTGCTTAATCTTTCTTCTACTATTAATGGCCATGTGCTTTCACAAAATAGAAAGATAAATGTCATGGATAAGAAATTCTCTCTTTGTTTCCCAAGGGGAGGGGGGGTGATAATATTTAGATCTATTTGTGTTTTTATGCCTAGCTAAGGGCGTTAAACAATAACGCTTGTTGGGAGGCAACCCAATTTCCTTTTCTTTTTAGGTTCTGTTTTGCATTAAATAATCCATCTAGCCTCTTGTTAGATGTTGATTTGATCTTGCTGAAAGACAGAAACTTTTGCGCCCAGTCCTTGAATTTTTAAAAATCACGGAAGCGTGATAAAATTCTGATTTTTTTACACAAGACTGATATACAAATTTCCCCTGTTGTCCTTTTAAGAATTTGTGGAGTTACAGAAGTATTCGAACTACCAGATTGCTACAGACTATTCTGTTTTTGACAGATTCTATTTTCTTTGTGTTGTTTGCTGATTTTGATGAATCTAGGGCTAGTATTGGGGGGTATGAACCATGGAAAAGTTGGAATACAGTAGATATTACACCAATATCAATAAAGAATGAATTCACAACAGTACCAAAAGTGGTGATTTATTTTCTTATACTAACGGAGCTTATGAGATTTTCTGTTGAGTTTTGTTTTGTGAAGTTTTCAAGTTTTGGGTAAGAATTTGATGGACTATGGAATAAGGAGTGGCAAGAGCCTAAGCTTGGAGATAACCAATGCACCCCAAGGTAATATTCAAGGACAATCAAGAGTCAAAGCTTGGGGATGCCCCGGAAGGCATCCCCTCTTTCGTCTTCGTCTATCAGTAACTTGACTTGAGGCTATATTTTTATTCACCACATGATATGTGTTTTGCTTGGAGCGTCTTGTATGATTTGAGTCTTTGAATTTTAGTTTGCCACAATCATCCTTGCAGTACACACCTTTTGAGAGAGGCACGCATGAACCGTGATTTATTAGAATACTCTATGTGCTTCACTTATATCTTTTGAGCTAGGCAATATTGCTCTAGTGCTTCACTTATATCCTTTTAGAGCACGGCGGTGGTTTTATTTTATAGAAATTAATGAACTCTCATGCTTCACTTATATTATTTTGAGAGTTTGTAAACAACATGATAATTTGCTTTGGTTATAAATTTAGTCCTAATATGATAGGCATCCAAGAGGGATATAATAAAAACTTTCATATAAAGTGCATTCAATACTATGAGAAGTTTGATTCCTTATGATTGTTTTGAGATATGAAGATGGTGATATTAAAGTCATGCTAGTAAGAAATTGTGAATTTGAGAAATACTTGTGTTAAAGTTTGTGATTCCCGTAGCATGCACGTATGGTGAACCGTTATGTGATGAAGTCGGAGCATGATTTATTTATTGATTGTCTTCCTTATGAGTGGCGGTCGTGGATGAGCGATGGTCTTTTCCTACCAATCTATCCCCCTAGGAGCATGCGCATAGTACTTCATTTCGATAACTAATAGATTTTTGCAATAAGTATATGAGTTCTTTATGACTAAGGGGCCTCCACATGAGTCTATATCTACCTCGATCCCATATTGGGGCCTTTTCCAGCAATCTGCCGGAGGGGCATTCGATCCACATGAGTCTACTTTGAACAATTCATATACAAGGTTGATTCTGCTATGAGTAATATTTGAACCATGTTATACAATGGAAACCAGCCAGAATATACTGTGAATTCAGCGCTCAGCAAGAAGGATAGTCGAGCAGCCTTTTTCATATGAGTAATCAGCAGCAGAAATATTAAAGGGTATATATATGGCACTCAGTCTGCATATCACAATGAGAAGCTTCTGGCGTAAGCAAGCCAGTCTTCCCTCGCAAGCTACCCGAGAAGCTTCCAATGCAAGATTCCTCTATCTTCCTCAGTACGGTACATGGATGACTTCCCATGCAAGGTACTTGATGCGGCTTGAAGCTATGTCTGTATTTCCCCAAAGAGGAAGGGATGATGCAGCATAGCGGCGGTAGGTATTTCCCTTAGTTATGAGACCAAGGTTATCGAACCAGTAGGAGAACCAAGCAACACAATGTAAACAACCCCTGCACACAAATAACAAATACTCGCAACCCGACGTGTAAAATGGGTTGTGTCACGACCGGTTTTCCAATAAAAATATTTATTGAGAAATCGATCCCTTTTACGGACCAGTAAAGAAGAATCCTTCTTACTGGTAGACAAAATCTTGATCACAGAAGAAAATACCAGGAGTACTGAAAATAATACAAGGTTGAGCGGAGACTGCTCAACAATTTATTACAAGCACGCCAATAATACATAAAGGCGGATAGGGTGGCATAACTACTAACTCACGATAAAAGCGGTGGTGGATATATCACAGCGAAGCGGGTGATATGACTCCTGAAAACTAACAGCTCTTCGAGCATCGGAGTGAGGCTCGAGGAGACTTATTGCGGGTGGCGGAAGCGTATATGATACAAGTGACCAATATCCAGGATCGCACGGGACTGACTGGGGTTCCTCTAGGCGTCGGACTCACTATCAAACTCTTCATCCATGAGATCGCCTTCGTCAACATTTGGCCAAATCAACAAGCCAGGTGAGTACTATGAAAGTACTCGCAAGACAGTTCGGACATAAGATATAACAAATGTAAACATGATGCATAAGAACAGATCAACAAGCGCACTCAGACAACGAGATAATAATGCATGGGAAAATAAAGGGAAGTCGGGCGGTAGTCCTCCCGAAATCCCAAAGTAATACTGAGGGCCAATCGAGTGTCTGAAAGACTCCTCGGAAGGGTAAAGATAAAATAACAATGCCGCAGTCGGGCGTCAAGGCGACACCACATAAAGGGCTTATATCGAAAAGTAAATAACAAGAGTGCCACAGTCGGACGTCTGAGCGACATCACATAAAGGGCTTATATCAAAAAGTAAATAACAAGAGTGCCACAGTCGGACGTCTGAGCGACATCACATAAAGGGCTTATATCAAAAAGTAAATAACAAGGGTGCCACAGTCGGACGTCTGAGCGACATCACATAAAGGGCTTATATCAAAAGTAAATAACAGGAGTGCCACAGTCGGACGTCTGAGTGACATCACATAAAGGGCGTATATCATAACTTAATAATTCAGTAGTTCATAAATTTAATTCATCTCACGGGAATATTCAAGTACGAGATAAAATAAAGGTTAGTCCATCCACAGGAATAACAATTCAAACGGGTATACCACTTAAGCTTATTCACCGGGGATATACCACGAGGATTGACATAGATATGGATATACTGGCCATGGTCCTTGACCATAGATACGATGCTCGGAAGGATTTGACTCTGCAGAGTTTGTACTTTAACCACAGCCAACGGATTTCAGTAGTCACGGGGACTAGTTCCGTTTACGGTGTTTTAGGAGAAACACATCTAACCAGTACACACCCATTCAACATTCCGAAGCCAGGAATCACCCTCGGCAACGTTCAAGAAAAACCTTGAGACGGGGAGGCTACAACCTCGCGTAGCATGGGATCAAATCTATATACGCGCGCTCTAAGGGGTGCCCCCCTCTCGGTCCCAACCGGAAACACCCATGCCCCCTGACCGGATGACTGGCTTTAATCCAGGGCCATGGAACCCTCATCCCGGCCCCTCTATTTGGTGTGTACACGGAAAGAGGTTACCAACTTACTACACCGTATTCTTGGCAGAAAACATGTGGCGGCACGAAAAGGGGAAGAACGATAACGTGACTCAGTCCACGTTAACATCGGAGTTTATCGGACATCGTAAGGCTGGCATGCTACAACAATACCACCTTACTGCCTTTCATGTCACCACATGACTAGGCCATCTCTCATCAGAGATCACAGTAACTTTGGAGCACACGGATAGTTGCCTTACATGCAACGAGATACTCACCGATGCTCATATGCCATGCACAAACCATTCAAGCAAACATGCAAAACACCCGCCATATCAAAGGTTCAAACATGCTTGCCTGGTTCGGAGAAGTCGGAGTCTAGCTCGGCGAAGTTCGCGGCTCCGTCACCTCTTCCGGAACCTACGGTATAGCGAAAACGTACACTAACGTAAAAATCATCGCATGCATAAAAAGTGTTCCAAATTTTTTCCAAATAAATACTATAAAAAACTAGACAAAAATACAACACTGACAGAAAAAGAATCACTCAAAAATCATCTTTTATTGAAAAGTTATAAGGGCTTTAGTCTAGGGACTAATCTATGATGAAACAGAAAAGATCCAGGGACTTAACTGGGAAAACAAAAAACGGCTCGGAGTAAAAGACGTCAGCCCAAAGAGAAAACGTATTTGCCCGAAGGCGCCAACAGAAAACGGTTCGAGGGGGAGAAAAGGAGAGGCTGACGGGGGGGTCCACACGTCAGGTTTGAAAACCTCGCCGGCGCCCGAAGACTGCGGTGGTCGCCGGCGTTGAACCACGGCGAGGCAGGGAGATCGGAGTGTACCAAGAGGTTCAGTGCGTCCTTCCGCGTCGGTGGGTGGTGGACTTGACCGACGGAGAGCATCACGTCGACGACGACACTTTCTCCGGCGGACGGCGGCTCGGGCGATGGTGGGGAACTCCGGTGGGTGCTGCAAACTTCAAATTGAAGCGCGGGTCAGCAGAGTGGATGCACTAGAAGGCTACTGGCAAGAGCTGAGGGGTAGAGGTGCACGCACGGGAGCGAATCGAGCTGGATCCCGTGGCGGGTCGAGGCGGCCGGAGTTGGGGAAGAAGGATCCCTCGGGGCTCTTCCAGTGGCTTGGCGTGGTGTTGGTGGAGTGCAGAGGTGGTGTGGGTTCGAGTTCGAGCTCGGGGCCTCTATTTATAGGCGGTTCGAGGGGGTGGCCGTGAACGGGAAATCTCCGGCGAGCGATTACGGCGAGGCCGTGGTTGAGCAGGGAGTTTAAGTGGCCAGGCAGCATCAGGGAGGTTTACTGGTGCCGTTCCACTGCTAACCTTGGTCGGGCTTGGCGTAATGGCGCCGGTCCTCGACGGGGCGGCCGTACGAGCACGGCGGCGGCAGAGAGCGCGCTCCGCGCCTAGCAGTTCACGACGAGGATGGCAGCGCGCACGGGGGAGTGGATGGCCACGCGGCGGCCTCCGGTGGCTTGGGCGGCGCTGGGTGGCGCCGTCCATGCTGCGCCCCTCTCTGGCGGCCGCAAAGCCGCCGCTGCCGTCGCTCACGGGGTGGCGCACCTCCTCCTGCTCGTCGCCGACTCCCGCAACCTTCCAGGCGTTCGTGCGGCGCCAGGGACAAGAAGGAGGGGACGGGGAGCAAGGCGCCACCGCGGCACTGGCGAGATTGACGTTGGGCTCTGAAGAAAACGACAGCAGCTCTGAAACTGTTTATCTGAATTTACTGAACATGATAGCAACAGTGTCCAGCAGGTGTTCGATGAAATGATTTGGCAACGAGATTTTTTTTTCTGGAGCTGGGACTTGGTGAGGTGACCTCTCAATGTACCCAGAGGCTGCCTGAATTTTCTCAGATTTTTAGGAGAAGAAATCAAATGAATTTCATCAAATTTGGCAAATGAGGTCCAAACTTGCAGCAAGTGTAGTTTGAAATATTTGAACTGGAGACCAGTGGATCTTCATGGATCCTGGTTGAGGGCTCAAAGGACTAGCTAGGGAAATTGGTTTGGAGGCAAAATTCAAAGAAGAAAGGGTAGCTCCTTTGTAAACCTCCAAGGATCAAGATAGAAGGCATAAATTGTTTTTGATGAGAAGTAAATGGAAACAAATATATGGAGAGGTTCAACTTGCTGGATTTGAAGAATAACTTGATACAAAGGTGGGGAAAGGATTTTGGGAGGGGATTTCCACTTAGGTCATGGCAAGAAGAATTTTGAAAAGGGGAAAAGATCACTCAAAATGCCCTAGGGCTATTTAAAAGATTTTTCAAAAGAAATTTTCCCAAGTGAAAAGCATTTGGTTTTGAGTCCAAATAAAAGGGCAAACCTCCAAGACCAAGAACCAAGTCTTGGGTGAATCCAAAACAAAACACTTGCCATAAAAGAAAATATTTTGAGAGGGAGAGTTCTTTAGAAGAAAATTTAAATACCCTCCTCAAATAAAAAAAATAAAAGTTTGAAAAATCCAATATTTTTTTTTGGGTGTCACAGGTTGTCAATCCCTTTCAGGTAGCGGCGCCTCAAGATAGGCAAACAGACGTGAACAAATTGTAGTAGATTGATAGATCGAATGCCAAATAAAATAAATAAGAATAAATTGCAGCAAGGTACTTTTGTATTTTTGGTTTGATAGATCTGAAAATAAAAGCAAAGGAAAATAGATCTCAAAGGCAAATAATATGAGAAAGAGACCCAGGGGCCGTAGGTTTCACTAGTGGCTTCTCTCGAGAAAAATAGCAAACAGTGGGTAAACAAATTATTGTTGGGCAATTGATAGAACTTCAAATAATCATGACGATATCCAGGCAATGATCATTACATAGGCATCACGTCCAAGATTAGTAGACGGACTCCTGCCTGCATCTACTACTATTACTCCACACATCGACCGCCATCCAGCATGCATCTAGTGTATTAAGTTCATGGAGAAACGGAGTAATGCAATAAGAATGATACATGATGTAGACAAGATCTATTTATGTAGAAATAGAACCCATCATTTTATCCTTAGTAGCAACGATACATACGTGTCGGTTCCCCTTCTGTCACTGGGATCAAGCACTGTAAGATCGGACCCACTACAAAGCACCTCTTCCCATTGCAAGATAAATAGATCAAGTTGGCCAAACAAAATCCAAATATCAGAGAAGAAATACGAGTCTATAAGCAATCATGCATATAAGAGATCAAAGAAACTCAAATAACTTTCATGGATATAAAAAGATAGATCTGATCATAAACTCAAACTTCATCCGATCCCAACAAACACACCGCAAAAAGAGTTACATCATATGGATCTCTAAGAGACCATTGTATTGATAATCAAAAGAGAGAGAGGAAGCCATCTAGCTACTAACTACGGACCCGAAGGTCTACAAAGAAATATTCACGTATCATCGGAGAGGCACCAATGGAAGTGGTGAACCCCTCCGTGATGGTGTCTAGATTGGATCTGGTGGTTCTGGACTCTGCGGCGGCTGGAATTGATTTTCGCTAAATCCCCTAGGGTTTCTGGAATATTGGGGTATTTATAGAGCAAGGAGGCGATCCGGGGGGCACCCGAGGTGGGCACAACCCACTAGGGCGCGCCAAGGCCTCCTGGCGCGCCCTGGTGGGTTGTGCCCCCCTCAGAGCACCCCCAGGCGCTGCCTTGGCCCATTGGGTGTCTTCTGATCCATAAAAAATCTCCGTGAAGTTTCGTTGCATTTGGACTCCGTTTGGTATTGATTTCGTGCGATGTAAAAAACATGCAGAAAACAACAACTGGCACTTGGCACTATGTCAATAGGTTAGTACCAAAAAATGATATAAAATGACTATAAAATGATTATAAAACATCCAAGATTGATAGTATAACAGCATGGAACAATAAAAAATTATAGATACGTTGGAGACGTATCAGTACTCTATCTTCTGCAGTAAGAAACCGTAAAAAGCTTCCGGCATAAGGTACCGAGTCCTTCCCTAGCAAGCAATTAAGGGGAAAAGCTTATGAAGAACGATACCCAGTCTTCCTCAGCAAGATACTCTCGATGGCTTCCAACATAAGCCATCCAACCTCCCTCAGTACGGCATTAGTGTAAAATATTACACTGTGAATTGACAGCATATGGCAGTGAATCCCAAGAATCAGGTCTGCAACAGTTTGGTCAGAAGCAAGAATCAGTCAGAAAACAAGTCTGCCTTGAGAATCAGCTACTTCTATATTGTGAGCATGCTGCCAAGTTCTTGCAAGTCACTGGTACGATGATGAAGTCAAGTTAGGAATCTTAAAACCTCACGAGTCATGCAAAAATAAGAAAGCCAGTTATATATCTTAGTTGGTGATGCAAGAACCGACAAGTTTGGGAGAAAGACAACATGGGACAACAAATTGTGGTAGTACTCATCGAGGCCAGTTTCCTCATACCAGACAAGGTGATATTATTAACCCTTGTCACTACCTAGTATGCCGGACGACAACAATGAGCTATATGAAAGTACGTGTGAACCTGGTATACTTCCTATCACACGACACATGGACGAGGATAAGGTACGATTGCCAAAATATTGCACCCGACAGTATCTATGGTCACACGAAGAAGCAATATGACCAAGAGCTATTTCGACCAAGGATCTAGACAAAGAAAAAAGTAATGAAGGAGCAAGACTGATAATTGTTGCATGATCCACATGGTGCAGATACCTCAGACAGTCTGAGTCTGTATCGATCACCATGTATATTCACCTAAGGTGTCTACTCAATTTTGGTAAGGCCCTCCTATCAAGGAAAAAGCTGCTCAGTTATCAGTATATGCTCAGGTTTGTCAGTATCGAATATCTGGGTCTGTGAAGTCAGACCAAAGGTCAATTCAACAGTTTGACCCCAGCAACTATGGTATAGCATCGCACAACCTACTATCCCCATGGATATGCCGGCAGAATAAATAATCAGGATGATGAATAACAGTCTTGAGGCATGTGTCCTCATGAGGATCATCAAAGGATAGCCTGCCGTGAACAAAATTCTTCTGCCAGAACCACCGTCAGTCAAGTCCACAGATACTATCATATAAGTCCATACCCTTTTATGCTGACCAAGACAAATAATTGGTACGGATCTGATATTCAAGACAGTGGGGCCAGTCAAGATGATTCAGAAACTCCTGCTAGAAGTCAGAATCTGTCAGGAGAATGGTTATGATTTACGTCACTATTTTGAACCTAGAGGACATGCATTTAGTGGGGAAACCCAATGCAAGGAGTAAGAGCTTGGGTGTTCATCAGGAAAATCTGATCACCACTTCATGAAAGGTTGTCAGTGCCGAACAACACATCCATCGAAAAATCACTCTCGGACTTGTGAGACGGATATATTCAGTCATGGTAATCTCAGCTAAGTCAGCAAATACAAAAAGAAGTGGGAGCCAATATAAGCATGAGCATGTGAGATAAGTTCTGTTAGAATGTGGATACAGTAACGCACACCCCAAAGCTAGTCAGTCTCGTCATATGAAACTCAGTGGGAACATAACATAAGGCAAAAAAGATACTCGAGTTGGAAACGGTTTCCTGAAGTCAGATATATTTATACTTGTTCCCTGAGAAACCAAATCTCGAGGACGAGGTTTCTTTAAGGGGGAAGGTTTGTCACACCCTAATTTTTGGCCCTTTCTTTTTCTTTTGATTTTCTAAGGATTTTGCTTGAGATTTCTTTTTTCCATGGCTATATGGTCTGGAAACTGAAGATGACCTCTTCTTTCTTTCCATAGCGGCTTGTCATCCTCATAATCCATCCCAAGACCTTGTCATTTTCATCTTGGCCCAACCCGAATATTATTTTTCTAGGGTATATTCCTTTTTCTGTTAAATGAATAACCCAATTTGCCCTAGGTTGTGAAGCAACCTATATTTATATCACTCCCAAAATTCCCAAATAATTCTCATAAATTGTTGGGTCATATCTTCCACAGATATGTCAAAATCCTTCCTTGGCATCATCAAAGATAACTCACAAATATTCCTTTTCTCATTCTGCCCTTAGTGGCTTTTTGAGAAGGAAGTGTCATTTATCTTTGCTTGATTGACCCCAAACTTTTTTGACACATTTTCATGTCCATATCATTGCCTCATGCCAAAACTCAACTTAATTTTCCTAGTGAATATTCCTGAGCAATTTTTCAAAGTTCCTGTTTGAGGGAATTCTTTGTGAAGGAAGTACTAGCTAGGGTGATCCAAATGATTTGAAATTTTGCATGGTACTTCATATGATCAAATCATCACTCTCCTCAAGATTTGAGCTCATGCAATGCATACATGTGAGCTCAACTTCAATTCTTTGTTTTTGTCCAAATTTTCAGTTTGTGAAGCAAGTATATTTTATCTTGCTCCATGATTGCTGAAAATTTACCATGACCTTCTACTACCCATATAACCTAGCTCCACAAGGTTTGGGCTCATTTCATCTAGCGATTTTCCCTCAGGATTTTCCCAAGATTCTGTCCAGAGAAGTGCTTGATGAAGGAAGTACCATTTTGGCTTGGTCAAATGGCATGAAATTTTTCATGGCATCCTCTCATGCCCATCCTTCCATCTTCATTTCCAGCCCAAGTCATCACTCCTAGTGAGCGCTACTTCATCATTTTGTTCATGGACCAGATTTGGTATTTGCAAAGCAACTATGTTAAATACTTGTCCAAATCTCGTCAAAATTCACAGGACTATAGTCCTTCCTATCCTAAACCTCCCCGACATCAAGTTTTTCACTTAACCTCACTAAGTTGATCACAACAGTGCGGTCAAGTTTGCTACAACAAACTTCTGAGCTTCATTCCAACTCAACCAATGTACCTCTGCTCGTTTCATTGATTCAGGGCTGCTCTATCTTGGAGGGACTTCGTGCCAGACATCATTTGGCAACCCGTGTTGCACTGTGTGCACTAGTGCACGCGGTGATCACGAGCCTAGCATGCCATATGCGCGCTCTGGCGCCTCTGTCCTCTTCTCCCTCTCTTTGCTTATCGTCCCAGCATGCCCATGAGTGTCTAGGAGCTCCGTTGTGCTGCCTCCGTCCCTCTGGACCCCTCTCCCCCTCCTGTAGCTCGCTCGTTGGAGCTCGTCGCCGCGCGCCCACGGGCAAACTGTAGCTGGCCGTCGTCTTCCTCCTCTGTTCGCTTCCTCCCCGTGCCCCCTTGGCTGTCTCTGCTCCGTGATCCCCTCTTGTCCTCTCTCATTGCTCTCGTCCTCTCGCCCGTGCCCTGCCATCGCCAGAGGCCCCGCTCACGCGTCACCGGCGGCACTCGGCTCGGCCCCCTCGCCCCGCCTATTTAAGCTCCTCCCCGAGGACGCTCGACCACACCACTAGCCTGCCCTAGCTCCCAGCTCCCTACCCATCCTCTTCCCTAAGCCAGAGGACCCCTCCTCGCCTCGGTTGCCGGCCATGGCCGCCGCTCGTCGCCGGCTAAATTAGCCCGAAGCCAAGCCCCTCCCTTCCGTCCACCACCACCACCAGAGACCTTCCACCACCACCTAGAACCCACCCCACACCTCCACCCCTCCTCCCCGTGGCCTTAGTGCCGAGCCCATCTTCACCGTAGCCGCCATCCGCCGCAGTCGAGGCTGCGCTCCTTCTGGTGCATCTCGGTGAGTGTGAGGAGTCCAGACGGGAGCGCCTCGTCTTCCCGATCCCGCCGGTGTGCTGGGCGTCGCGGAGACGACCCAGGTCACCGGAATGGCCGCCCTCATCGCGCCCCTGCCTCTGGCTCATGAGGGACAGGAGGAGGAAGAAGAAGGAACTGTAGGCGGGCCCCACCACCCCACGGACCCCGCTCGTCAGTCTAACAGGCGTTGACCTGAGCTGCTGACTGGGATAAGTGGAAACGTATTCTCTAGATTATATGTTTTCTAGGTTAGAAAGAGTATTCCCTCCTTCTTTGGCCTAAAGTACGTTTTGTCTTCAAGTAAGCGTATTTTCAGAATTGCGCTTTCTGTTTTCCTAGCCAGGGGCTTGCTTGTGAAGAAACTTTTACAGATTAGTCCGTGATCTTCTTCCGTTCGTATCTTCGCGATCGTAACTCCGATTCAGGTTAATCCAAAGCCCACTTCTTCATATCGTCGAGCCCGTCATGTTTGTACCATTTCCAATATGTGTTCACATACTATAAATGACCATACTGCCCTTGCCCGTAAACAGCCCCCTCCGGGAGAGAACTTTTCTGGCGAATCTTTTCACGATCCTTCCGCAGTTCTTCTCAGTGACCTCTTCCTTCCCAGGCAAGCCACAACAGCCACTTGTATGATAGCCATGCAGTAGCCATGGTCTTGAATCTTTAATAACTGTATGCATTGTTTGCTACTATTGTTGCTATTTCGGTTATGCTCGTGGATTCATGTTCACCTTCATACTATGTTTCGATGCATCTCGTTACCTTGTGCTAGTTGCTAGTATTATGTTCATATGCCTTGTTTGGTAGTAGTAGTACATGCTGGTGGTAGTGATACTCATCTGTTGCATGCTTAATATCTGTTATCAGGTACCGTTGCTATGCATGCGCCGTTGCATCTAGTTGGTTACATGCTTACTTGGTAGTATTATTATGTTCTTGCATGGTAGTTATTTCTGATGCTAGTGGTCCTGCTATGCATGTGCAGTGTTATGCTTATGCTCACCAGTATGCCATGTTCATTTGGATATATGCTTCATTGTTGTTATGCTCGTTGATTATTTTGCACCCCATGCTTATGTTGATATCACACCTGCATGGTAGTTGCATCATGTTATTTTAATATGGCTCAGCTTATTGCATTCAAGTTTAACCAGACTTAAATGAACTTGAACAACTGTTGGCTGAGTCATGGTGCCACCAAATCGAGCTGACCAGTGCAGCCACACTTGCCTTATGGGGGGGGGGGTCCTAACTGGGTCTATTGTCATGCCTCTCGCCGGTGCCTCCAACGAGGAAAGGTTATGGGTGTGTGCTACCCTAATCAGGTAGGCGGACATAAGCCTTATGTGCCCGTTGTTGTGATTGGTATACCATTGTGCCCGTTTGGGACCGTTTATAGTTTTGCCACGACGGTGGCCGTTGGATGTCACGAGTTGACATCAGGGCCACCCAGGACTTAGCCCAAAGGGGAGTTGGTCGGAGTGGCCGGGAGGGTGTCATGGCGATAGATCGGTTTTGTCGGAATGCCGTTGGTCCACCCGAATGGGAGTTCAAGGCCATGGATTCCGTGGTGTGGGTACATTGTGCTAACCTCTGCAGAGTGTGTGTTAAATCTATCGATAGCCGTGCCCGCGGATATGGGCCCAGTTCATAGTCGGTCACGCTATGCGTCAACAGTAATAATAATAATGTGCTTAATAACAACCTCGGTTCGATGATGAAAGAAGTTGGTTGATGTTTATGTGATCGTGAGAGGATCACAGTGGTATCAAGGATACCGAGTTGGTGGATATTTGTGGTGTTATACAAGAATCACTGGTAAAGGTCAAGCTCCTTGTGGTCATGTAATGATTAATATGGGATTGTTAATACCAAGCTTGATTGGATCATGAGATAATCGTGTGATGTCCGTGATGATAAGCTTGTGCATGTGATGGTTACCCCGAGTAGAGTAAGTTGGTGCATGCTAGTATCATCATGTTCATATGTTCATGCCATGCTCATATTGTTCTAGCTGTATCATGTTCATCTTGTTCATGCTATGATTGATCTGATAGTATCGTGTTAATCCTTGTTAACTTGTAATTGCCATGTTGTTGTCTGTCTTGATTGATCTTGGTTGCTGTGAGCTTGCAAGTACATTCAATGTACTGACCTGGCGTGTCATGCCAGTTTGCAGGTCATGCCAGAGTGATTGCTTGTTGCCGTGGATTCTTTGTTTGCGAACTAGAATAAGTGTTCCAACCAGAGTCCCTGCGGAGTGGAGTTCATCACCGTCGTCATTGTTCCGCTGCCAGTAGTTAGTTTGCTGCTTCGTGTTGTTCTGCTGCTTGCATGGAGCAACCGTGGTAGGCGTAGTGTCGCTGTGCCGAAGAAATCCCCTTATACCCATATAGATTGCAATAAAGAGCTGATTTGTTCTATGCGAAGCAGCGCCATATTCCAGAAGGCTTCTCCTCGATCTCTGGGCTGGAATACGGGGCATTCCAGTTTCTCTGAGCCGGGGTGCCATAGCCGTGCTAGATTTGATGACACTGACGATGAAGAGAGGGAGGAGAACATCGACTCCTTAGTTTTAGAAGAATATGATGGTGAGGACATGCCAACAATTGAGTGGAACAGGGAGAATCCTCAGCTTACTCCAGGAACTGTATTTGAATCGATGGTGGACTGTCGTAATGCAGTGACTACATATTGCATTCTCGCTGAAAACTGAAGTGGAGACGACTAGTTCAGGGAGTGTTGTAGAGATTGACAAGCATATAGTTCAGTAAAATTAAAAGGGAAGACAGTGGAGAAGGAGTGCTCCAGGAGGGCTTTTCTTTGTTTCAAGGCTTGCTGGCAGGGGTTTCTGAATGGTTGTACGCCCTATTTGGCTGTCGATGCAACTTCTTTGAATGGGAGATGGAGAGGCCAACTAGCAGCAGCTTCTGCAGTTGATGGACACAACTGGCTATTCCCAGTTGCATTTGGTGTGTTGGAGGCAGAGTCCAAGGAGAGTTAGGTCTGGTTTCTGCAGCAGTTGTGCAACATTATAGGTACACCCTCAGGTTTAGTTATACACATAGATGCTTGCAAGGGTTTAGAGAGTGCAGTAGAAATTGTATTCCCTGGTGTCGGATTACGGGTTCCGCAAACCCTTGGGAGGTTCGAACTCTGGGGTGCGCACGAAGAAACACTCTCTCCCCAGCTCGCTCGCTCAACGATTCCACAGCCTAGCTCGACGAACCCAAAGAACAAGAGACGTAGGGGTTTATACTGGTTCAGGCCACCTTGCGGTGTAATACCCTACTCCAGTGTGTGGTAGATTGCCTCGTGGGGCTAAGGATGAACTAGTACATTGGATGAACCGCCTCAGGAGGTGAGGTGTTCTTGAGCTCGGTGAGCTGGTGGGTGTGAGGATGGTCTGAATGATCCATCGTCACCCGCTATGGTGGTGGCTAAGTCCTATTTATAGTGGCCTTGGTCCTCTTCCCAAATGTTTAGGCGGGAAGGGATCCCACAACGGCCAAGTTTGAAGGGGGACAACTAGTATAAGCTATCCTGACAAAAGGTGGTCTTCGCCTGCCAAAGGCTCTGGTGGTGACACTGCTGTGGGCTCTGCGATGACCTCCGTCCTGCCGTCCTGCTGGTCTTGGTCTTGTTGCACCGATATGGAAACCTTTGCTTGATGCCTAGGGACCCCGCGCCTGCGCTTGCCTCCTTAGCACCAAAAAGGAAACTGGTACACTGCACCCGCTGGCGCACGCCTGGCCTTGGTCGTCATGGCTCATGGCATGCGAGCCTCGCGAGGTGCCCCTTGCATAGATATCTCCGCTCCTCGGGAGCCAGCCTAGTGAGACTGCCCCCAAGGAGGTCTTGGTGTCGTCCGCCTCACGAGGCTTGGCCCCTCGCGAGGGTCTTGAGTTGCTGCTGCTGAAGCTGGGCCATACCGGGCCTTTGATGGAGCCACGCCACGAGCCGCAGGCAGGCAAGTCTAGGCACCCCCGGTCCCAGAATGCCGACAATAGCCCCCGGGCCCAAGGCGTGCTCGAGCTTGCCTTCGAGGCGAAGCCAAAGGGCAAGTGCAGAGCGCCGCGGGCCCCAACCGCCTGCGGCCTTGATTGACGCATGGAGATTGATGGGAGGTGGGCGCCTCCGCTTCCCCATGCTGCCTCGACAACCGTTCTCGCTTGACAAAAGGCTGGCACACGCTACATAGCCTTCATCGCCTCCCTTCGTCTAGCTCCAGATCCCCTTTCCTGTTCTTCACCCCAAGAGACTCCAGATCCGCATAGACCCCTCTCCGAGCCTGTAGCCGATGGCGCCCGACAAGGCAAAGGCCGTGCGCTCGCCCTCCTGGTACGAGCCTGCCTTGAGCGCGCCCACAGTCTCGGAGAAGAACCTTGCTGCCGCGCTCTTGGTGACGGTGGGCGACAACAATGAGGGGGAAGAGACTGCGCTTTGGGTCGGCTCCGCCAAGCCGGAGGCCTCGGGCATTACTTTCTACCCCTTCTTCTGGCACATCGTCTTCGCAGGGCTGGTCCCCCCTTTCTCTGATTTCTTCTATGTTGTCCTCAGCCATTATAATCTCCATGCCCTCCATCTTCATCCAACTCCGTCCTCCTCCTGTCAATCTTTGCCTTCTACTGTGAGGCATTTGTGGGGGTGATGCTGTCTGTGGCGCTGCTTCACCATTTCTTCTACCTCCGGAACAAGGAGGGCAAGTGCTCCGGGTGCGCCAACTTCGTTGCGGCCAATGGGACCAATGCAATCTCAAGAGCCGGGAAGAAAGTAGAGGGCTTCAGGAACAAGTGGGTCCTCATGGATGCCAGGAGCTCCTACCGTCGGCTGGCGCTGCCGACGGGGATGCCTTCACCTCACGAGGGATGGCTTAGTGCGAAGCTCGCCGACCCCCGGTTGAAGCAGGTGTTGGAGAAGATGGCGGCCGACCTGAAGCCAGACGACCCGAAGGCGGAGAGGCTGACGGGGGCCATGATCATCAAGGAGTTCCTATCGCAGCGCTTGGCTCCGCTCCAGGCGCGCTCGCGCCCCTTGTGGAGGCTCATGGAAGAGGGAGGCGAGCTCCGCCTGCGCCCGGACGCCTTGTCCGAGGAGGAGCTGGACAAGACCCTCCATCTTCTAGTCGGGGAGGACCGGGGGTACCTGCCAGATACCCATCTTCTGCTGTACCGCCATCCAGACGGAGCAGAGATCGCCGCCGCCATCCCCGTCTTCAACGAGCGCGGGCTCGTCCCGCTGGCGCCCAGCGAGGCCCCGATGGTGTTGTCCTCCGGTGAGTCCGACGAGGAGGAGAGGTCTAGCTCGGAGGCGACCCGGGAGGGGGCGGGGCAGACTTCTCCTCCGCGCGTGGCAGACCTCCTCTGCACCTTCCCTGACAACGACGAGGCCGGCGAGCATCCGGTGAGGGAGTCGCCGAACCCCGTCGGGGTCACGACGAGGTCCAAGGGCACCCCTCCGAAGAAGCTGCAGGCCGGGGTCTCGAAGAAGAGTAGGTCGGCGTTGATCTCCCGAGGCGATGCCTCCGCCTCGTCGCCGGCCGGCGTTGCTGCGGTCCTAGCCGCCGTCCCCTCGTCGGCCCCTGTGGCTCGCGCGCCGGTGCCCCAACCTGCGAAGGATTCGGGCTTGGTGCTCCAAAAGAGGGCGAGGGAGTACGCCGGTGTGGACCAGTAAGTGCTCCGTCTTGATCTTTCGTCCCTGTTCTTGCCGTAGTTTCTTGATGCCTCCCCCTTGTACCATTAGGCCAAAGCGGATGGCGAAGAAGAAGAAGGAGACGGCCACGACGGTCGGGACCCAGCAGCCTGCCCCTGTAGCGCCGCCTCTGGTGCGGCAGAGTGGTGATGGTTCCCCGCCTCAGCGGCCGGGTCGTCCTCGCGAGATTCAGGGGCCCGAACTTAGGAGAAGGCAATCTCTATGGCCAAGCCGGCTCCGGAGGCGCCTGCCCCCAGCCTGCCTGCTGAGGCTCCGAAGGCTCAGGAGCCCCGGCCTCTGTTGCTGCCGCCAACCTGTAGGCCTTGGTGCCGATGCCGCCTCCTCCTCTTCCCATCACGCCGCCGGGCCATGATCCTTCTGCCTCGCCTGACGCTTTGGGGGAAGCTCTTTCCGCGCTGACCCGGCTTCGGGACGACCTTCAAGGCGCCGACCATCGCCTGGCGGCAGGGCGCCTGGAGTTGATCTCAGGGTGGCTGCGCTCCGACGCGTCTGTTAGGGCGGCATTGAGCCAGGCCATAGCAGCCTCCGAGGAAGGCGAGCAGGCCGCTGGTCTGGCCGCTGCTACCCGTGACATGGCGCTGAAGGATGCTGAGGCTGCCCAAGAGCGCTGCCGGTTGGCGGAGGCCGAGCTGGAGACCATGCGCAACGAGCGCACTGTCGAGGCTCGTCAGCGCGAGGCGTGGGAGGAGAAGATGAAGGCTCGAGAGGACGCAGTCGCCGGTCATGACTGTCGGCGTTCTGGGAACGGGGGTCCCCAGACTTGCCTGCCTGCGGCCCACGGCGTGGCTCTGCAAGTAGGCCCGTACGACCCATCTTCACCAACAAGCATTCAAGACCCTCGCGAGGGGCCAAGCCTCGCAAGGTGGACGACACAAGACCTCCTCAGGAGCGGCCTCACCAGGTTGGCTCGCGAGGGGCGGAGAGATCAAGGCAAGGCAAACCTCGCGAGGTTCTCGTGACGTGAGCCATGACGACCGAGACCAGGCGGGCGCCGGGCGGCGCCAGCGCGCACAGTGTCCTTGTTTTCTCTTTGGTGCTAAGGAGGCAAGCGCAGGCGCATAGTACCGAGGCGTCAAGCAAAGGTTTCCATATCAGTGCAACGAGACCAAGACCAGCAGGACGGCGAGACGGAGGTCACCATGGAGCCCAAGGCGGCGTCACCACCAGAGCCTTTGGGAGGCGAAGACTACTTTTGTCAGGATAAGCTGTACTAGCTGTCCCCTTTCAAATTGGCCGTTGTTGGCTCCCTTCCTGCTCAATTTTTGGGAAGAGGACTAGGGCCTCTATAAATAGGACTAAGCCTCAGGCATATGATCTTTAGCCAATCCTCACCCGCACACCGAGCACAAGAACACCTCAACCTCAGGAGGCTGTTCTTCCCCTTGTAACTGTTCATCCTCAGCCCTGGAGGCAATCCACCACCACCACACTAGAGTAGGGTATTACACCACAACGGTGGCCTGAACCAGTATAAATCTTGTGTTCTTTGTGTTGCGAGTTCGTCGAGTTAGTCCTTGAGATCTTAGCAAAACCAGGACGCGGATCGGTAGGGGGAGAACTTCGCGCGCACCCTAGAGTTCAAACCCGAGATCCGACATTTGGCGCGCCAGGTAGGGGTGTGCCGGAGCCTCTTCCCCATCAGCCGATTCACCAACGCTCCGCGGTTCCGATGTCCGGCGACCCGAGGGCTGACGCCGACCGCTGGGTAGCCTGGCCCGCCCGGACGGCGCCTCCTGCCCAGGAAGACCTCAACCCCGCGCTCCAGGCGGCACGGGCGCCACCTAACGCTGCTGGGCGCGGGCGGCACGGCCAGGCGCCGTCCACCCTTACTCCACGACAAGCGCGAGCCGCGGCAAGGGCCGCAAGCCACACGGCGACAATGGCGCCACACACCCGGCGAGAGCAGGCAAACATGCGGGCTGCGCTCACGGTGGCACGGGAGCTGCTGCGGTGCCGACTGATGGAGAGCGGCTGGGATGCGCTGCTGGAATGCGTCACCGAGCTACTGGACGCAGCAGCCATAGGAGCGCCGCCCTTCTGCTACCAGCTCACGCTCTGGCGGCGGCTGGGTCCCACGGCGGGCCTCGCCGTGCCCGCGTGCTCCCGGGCGCGCCCGGGGGCCTCGTCGACATCAACACGATCCACAGTGGAGGGCGCCCTGTCGTGCCCGCCCCACCCCAGATGGGTGCGGGCACGAGCGTTGCCGCATACAGCCCCATCGAAGCACTGCCCTGCCATCCTCAGGACGGCGTGACAGGCCGGGCGACATGGAGCGTGGGGCACTTCGGCGAGGTCTTCAAGGCAGCAGCCTTGGAGGCCTACGTGCCCCGCATGATGGACCAGGAGTACAAGCCGGAGGACGACCCCGGCTCGTTCCTCGGGCCAGGTTGGGAGGAGGAGGCGTTAGGAGCTGAAGCCTTCCAGGAGCCGCCAGAGAGCCCCACCAACCGCACCGTCGACAACAGATACAGGGTACCACTAATTCCTCAGGGGCAAGCTTACGCTAACCATGAGTCACAGGTGAACCAGGTCACAGCACTAGGCGATGGTTCCGGCACGGCGACGTCCGCCCCATCAGGAGAGGCTCACTGGGGGCTGCGCGGGAGGATCCAGGAGCAAGGCCCCTCCCCGCGTCGCGTGGAGCAAGGCGTTACCCGGAGGTAGGCCCTCTGCCAAGGAGGCGCCGGCGAGCTCTACCCCGGCAGAGGACCCGTGGTCGCCGAGGGCGCCGCTGGCGTTCCCTTTGCCCCTTTGGTGGCATCCTGGTTTCCGGTCGTCCCCAATGGTGGCCAAGGGAGGCGCAAGGCGGGGTCCTCGTCTGGCGATATGAATTAAGGCTCACGCCTATGAAGATCGCCGCCCGTGACACTCTCACGTAATAACGAGTGGGGCTGTACACGCCCCGGAGTCTCAGGAGTGCCGCCCTCGGGCCTCGGGGGCTCCCTCCCACGTCCTAGTGGCAGCACTTAGCTACGCGCTGGTGAGAAGACTCGAAGACAAGAAGACTAGACTAGGTGTCGGACGCGACCATTTGCTTTGGATCCCCTTTCTGTAGCCTTGCCTTCTGGATTTGGATTTAAGTCGAAGTTGAATTTTCATTGATGCGCGCGGGGGGTGCCTTTTCTTGTTCAAGCGATTTCTTGCTATCTGGTTCTTGCCTTATTCTGAAGCTCGCGCTCGCTGCCTTCCTCTCGCGGGCCCCTCGCGAGCAGGGCTAGGCGCGGCACACGCACCGCGCGCACGGATCGGCACTTGATCCTCGCGAGGTCTTGGGCGAGTCAGCAGACCCTTCAGGAGCTCCGCGGGAACTCATGACCTCACGATCCGGTTCGGGGCTTGCCATGGCTAAGGTAAGCCACAACAGCAAAACTTGCCACCAGACTCATGGATCCACAAAGGCGCACACTCAGCTTGGCATAGAAGAATAAAAGCTGCGATTTGTTTACATGAGGGGCTTCCCCTCCCAAAATGCTCTTACAATCTTTAGGGGCCACGCCCAAGTTCTTGCATACAGGGTAAAGCAGCAGGGGAACATGGAGTCAGCCGGATATGTCGCTCGCCGCATCCCCCAGGTCATCTTCAGACGCGCCGCTGGCATCGCTGTCGCCGTCACTGGCGTGGCCTCCACCCTCGCCGGCCCCGACATCGCCGTTGTCAACCACGTCACCTTCGTCTACCGCGACTACCACCGCGTCATCTTCAGAGGCGAAGGCCCTGACCAGCGCATCCACGTTGTCCCCCACCCACCGTGCGAGGTCGCCCCGGATGGCCGCGGGTACGGGGGCAATGGCGGCGTCGAAGTCGAAGTCGGGGAAGGTGTTCTGAAGATGGATGAAGACGCGGGAGAACGCGCGCCCGAGCAGGCCACGGCTCCTCTCTTCCACGAGCTGGCGGGCTCGATCTTCCAGGCGCGTCACCACGTCGGAGAAGAAGCGAAGGTGTCTGGCGTAGTCGTCCGTATGGGGATGAGGGGCATTCTCGTCGCAGACATGGCCCAGCGCGGTGTTGGCCCTGTTCCTGAGACTCTGGAGCATGGGGCGTGCTCGCGCTCCAATGTCCGCCGCTGAAGCACTTCCTCCCTGTTCTGCCGCGCGATGGCCTCAGCGTCAGCAACCCGCTTCTGAAGAGAGAGCAGCTCGGCGCGGGCGGAGGCCAGATCCGCCTGCGCCGTAATCAGGGCAGCTGCCATGGCCTCCTCGCGCCTCTCTACCTCAGCTAGCCTGGGCCTAAGGGCAGCGGCCCTACCTGCAGCCTCCATCTCCGCAAGCTGCAGCTTCAGGTCATGCCTACCTTCAAGACCCGCGCAAACCTCGACCACCCGGCGATCGACCTCCTCCTGAGCCTTGGCCCCGCGAGCACCAGCGGCATCTTTCGCTTGGGCAACTTGACGCTCCCTCGTCTCCAACCGCTCAAGCTCGAGGCTACGCTCCACGGCTTCCAGTGCCAACGCCTCCTCGCGCCTCCGAACCTCTTCTTCTTCGGCGGGCGTCCCCCTCAGCGACGCAAGGGCGGCTTTGCGCGCCTCCACCTGCTGTTCCAGGGACGCACTCCAGGACTGGAGCTCCCACGCGCGCTTCTCCGCAGCTTCGCGACAGCGGTCAGCCTCGCGAGCCTCCTCCAAAGCTCAGGAGCAAGCCTCACGAGAGACCTAAAGAGACGCCTTGGCCTTCGCGTTGTCAAGATCGCGCTGATGGCGGCCAAGGTTGATAGCCACCTTCAACTTACGCCGTTCCTCCGCCAGCCGAAGACACTCAGCCTTGAGGCGCGCGTCGACGTCCGCGAGTTCACCGCCGAGCCGGTTCATCGCGCCCATCGCCTCTTGAAAGAGCTCGTGGCGAATGACGCTCCATTCGTGCTCAAACTCAAGCGCACGACCCATCTCGTCCTCCACCACGGGGGCTGCGGGCGAGGCTTGAAGTGGTGCGCCCCCTCCCGGCAGGGGGCTGGGGGCTGGCGCTGCCCCAGGCGCCAGCCAGGCCTCGCGGGGGGCCCGAACTAGACGGGGCCCGCTGCTTGAAGAGGAGCCGAAGACCGAAGCCAACCAGCCACCGTCCATGACCAGAGAAGGAGTCCTGGGCACGCCCGCCAAGCTCCAAGCGAGGACGCAAAGGAGGGGCGACGAGGCCGCGGGCTCAAGGCGCCATGGAGGCGAGCACGCCTCCCCAACCAACCTCGCACCAGGAGCGGCGTGCGGACTCGGGGTGCTCAAGGCCAGCTGGGGAGTCGAAGAGGGAGGAGACTGCTTCTCGGAAGACTCAGCGGCTGTGGCGGAAGGGACCCTGAAGAACCAGCGTTAGGAAGGAAGGCAGCACTTAAGAAGCCACAGAGATGCATCACTTACTTGTCAATGGCGATGTACTTCCTCCGCTTCAACGGCCCGAAGATGCCACCGCTGCTGCTCGGGGACCTCTTCCTCTTCCGGAGCTCCTCGAAGTCCATGCAGAGTCGACCAAAGCGTTGGACATGGCGGCCAGCACGAGGGGCAGTAGGAGAAGCGCTTAAAGGGACAGCCTCAGGGGCGCCGAGCTGAGGAGACTTGCCGGGCGCCACCTCGCGGCGACCTGACGAGGTCTCAAGAGTTTCGGCCTCAGGAGTCACGCGTTGCGTCGCCCCCGCAACTGCCACCCCAGTACAAGAATCATGGACTCCCGAGGATGACGCCTCGGGAGCCCCAGGCGGCATCAGCACCTCGGTGCTGGGGTCACCGACCCCGGATGGTGCTCGCCCCCTGCTTCCACACTCGGGGTGAGCTCGGCACCCACAGCGAAGAGGGGAACCACGTTGATGGGGTTCTCGTGGGGCCCCACCATGCCGTCTGGGCGCAGTCCCCACTCGTCAAAGGAAGGCATGTGCTCCGCGAATTCCTCCTTGTTCGAGCAGCGGTACAACAAGCAACTCTTCCCAGGCATGTCTTCTGGCAACAGAACGCCCGCCAAGACCTCAAGCACCGTCTGCTGTGTCTCAGGAGGGAGCCCGGACTCCTGAAGCCTCATATGGTCCTTGCTGTTGAGCAAGGCCCACATCGGTCGAGAATGGCGCTGGGGTGGAGCGACCCGGCACCTGACGAACTCCTTCACCACCATAGGCGCAGTCACACCAAGGTCTTTCAGCTCCTTCAGCCTGAGCCAGATGGGGACAAGACAAGGGCTCGCGAGCTTCTCATGGCCCCAGCCGGAGTTGGGGACGGCAGGCGATGACGGAGGCGAGAGCAGGGCTGAGCACCCCTACGTCCACATACACCCAGCGCGTCCGAAATCTACCCGCGGGCGGCGGGAGGTCAAAAGCAATCCCCGAGCCGGCGGTCTCGGCCACGGCATGGAAGCTCACGCACCCCGAGCTCTGCCGGGGATCCACCAGATGCAACGAGAAGAAGTGGCGGAGAAGGGCCACAGAAGGGGCAATGCCCACCATGGCCTCGCAAACGAAGGCGAAGATGGCGAGAAGAGTCAGGGATTGGGGGTCGAGGTGCAGCATGTGGATCTGGTAATGTTCAAGCACCGTGTTGGAGAAGGCGAAGAAAGGAGGGACCAGGCCAGCCCAAAGAGCATCGATGAAGATTGGGACCTTAGTGGCAGCCCGGTCAATGCGAGCGCGAGACGCAGGCCAAGCCACCGTCTTTCTCCACTCATTGAAGCTGGAGGCGAGCATGGGATGCACCTTGCCCATGGCCTCATCGTTGAGCACCAGCGACCGGCCCACTGCGGGCTCGGCGGCTGGAGGCGTGCTGGCCAAGGCAGTGGTTTCTTCCCCTTATCTGCTTGTTTCGGCGCCATGACGATGGAGAGGGCAGAGCTCAGGTCAGGTTGGAAAGAGGAGCAGAGTCTCGAAGAAGCGGAGGAACCAGGGAAGTATGGCGCGGGCGATGGAAGAATAACTGTGTAGGTTGCGGTGGCCGCGTAGCCAGGCAGATTCCAAGGCTGCATGGGGAAGCGGAGACGCCCACGTCCAATCAACCGCCACGTGTCGACCAAGGCCGCAGGCTATTGGGGCCCGTGGTGCTCCGCACTTGACCTTTGGCTTCGCCTCGAAGCCAAGCCCGAGCGCGCCTTGGGCCCGGGGGCTACTGTCGGCATTCTGGGAACGGGGGTCCCCAGACTTGCCTGCCTGCGGCCCACGGCGTGGCTCTGCAAGTAGGCCCGTACGGCCCATCTTCACCAACAAGCATTCGAAACCCTCGCGAGGCGGACGACACAAGACCTCCTCAGGAGCGGCCTCACCAGGTTGGCTCGCGAGGGGCGGAGAGATCAAGGCAAGGCAAACCTCGCGAGGTTCTCGTGATGTGAGCCATGACGACCGAGACCAGGCGGGCGCCAGCGCGCACAGTGTCCTTGTTTCCTCTTTGGTGCTAAGGAGGCAAGCGCAGGCGCGGAGTACCGAGGCGTTAAGCAAAGGTTTCCATATCAGGGCAACGAGACCAAGACCAGCAAGACGGTGAGATGGAGGTCACCATGGAGCCCAAGGCGGCGTCACCACCAGAGCCTTTGGCAGGCGAAGACTACTTTTGTCAGGATAAGCTGTACTAGCTGTCCATTTTCAAATTGGCCGTTGTTGGCTCCCTTCCCGCTCAATATTTGGGAAGAGGACCAGGGCCTCTATAAATAGGACTACGCCTCAGGCTTCTGATATTTAGCCAATCCTCACCCGCACATCAAGCACAAGAACACCTCAACCTCAGGAGGCTGTTCTTTCCCTTGTAACTGTTCATCCTCAGCCCTGGAGGCAATCCACCACAACCACACTGGAGTAGGGTATTACACCACAACGGTGGCCCGAACCAGTATAAATCTTGTGTTCTTTGTGTTGCGAGTTCGTTGAGTTAGTCCTTGAGATCTTAGCAAAACCAGTATGCGGATCGGTAGGGGGAGAACTTCACGTGCACCCCAGAGTTCGAACCTTAAGGGTTTTGCCGGAACCCGAGATCGGACAGTGACATCGAGCTGGAGCAGTCGGCGCGGGCGCAGGCCGCGGAGCGTAGCCGCTTGGAGGAACAGGAGAAGACAGTGGAGGCGGAAAAGGCCCAGCTGGAAGCCAAGGCGAAGGTTCTTGTTGAAGATCGTACGGCCTTCAAATCCCTCAAGCTGAAGTCCCGCGAGGCGCTGCGGGAGCTCTACGGGAAGGGCTTGAAGAAGCCGTTGGTGACTGAGAATGAAGGCCCCGCCGAGCTACTCCCTCAACTTGTCATGGCGCTCGAGGGCGTCGTTGATGGGATCGGCCCCATGGTGGAGAAGCCCGCGCGCTCTCTGCTTCAGTTCTGACGTGTGTCTTCAGTCATCTTCATCTTCGTGACCCCAGCGCCGACCTCGACGCCCTGCTTGAGCCCGTGGACGAGGAGCACTGCGAGGCTGCTGCCGAAGCCGTGAAGGACCGGATGGAGGCCCTACTGGAGAAATTCCTCGCCATCGACCCCGCACCCCTGGCTGACGGTGCCGCCGACCCTGTGGCCCTAGCGGATGGCACGGGCGACGACAACGTTGTCGACGAAGGGGCACTCCTCGCGGGCGATGGCAGCGCCCAAGGCTGAAGAGAAGGCTTGCTGGCGGCGCTTCCCTCCACTTTTATTTCCTGCAACATGCACCGTGCCTCGTGGAGGCGTTAAAACTTGTGTTTGGTATTTGGATGAACAATATGTCTTGTAATAATTTGCTAGGATTCTGCGATTTCCTTCCCGTTGCTTTAGTGTTCTGCATCGGCAGAGCCCGGCCCACGCGTACCTCAGCCGCCATTGGGTCGTCTAGATCACCAGGATGAGACCAAGGGGTGAGGGGGTACGTGACTAGTTTGGCTCCTGAGGCGCGATGCTCAGGAGTCCCCCTTGACGTACAAACAGCCCTCGGGAAGGGGATGCGAGAGTAGGCCTTAGTGTTGTTCGTCGGCAGGGCCCGGTCCCACGCATACCTCAGCCGCTGTTGGGTTGTCCGGATCACCAAGACGAGACCAAGGGGTGAGGGGCTACGTGACCAGTTAGGCTCCTGAGTCACGATGCTCAGGAGTCCCCCTTGACGTACGAACGGACCTTCATACCTGTCCTCGCCAAGGTCCCGCTCGGGAGGGGGGCGCGACTACCAGGTCCGGGGGACTTGGCAGGGTGGCGTACGCCTGGCATGACCTGAGCGTAGCCCCCCGTGCCCAGCCCCCTCGTGCAACTCTCCCGAGGGGAAAGCGTTGCGGTGAGGCTAGACACTAAGCCTGGTGGCTCCCTGAGGTTGGTGCGGCCATGGGGCCACCCTCAGTTGTTTATCACCAGCGCGGAGCATAGCGCTTCCGCACTTGCACGGGCAAAGCCGCTCCTCGACCGTGTCGATTGCCAGCGCGGAGCATGGTGCTTCCACTAGGGTGCGGAGCCCCCTACCTGGCACGCCAAATGTCGTATTACGGGTTCCGCAAACCCTTGAGAGGTTCGAACTCAGGGGTGCGCACAAAGAACACTCTCTCCCCAGCTCGCTTGCTCAACGATTCCACGGCCTAGCTCGACGAACCCAAAGAACAAGAGACGCAGGGGTTTATACTGGTTCGGGCCACCTTGCGGTGTAATACCCTACTCCAGTGTGTGGTGGATTGCCTCGTGGGGCTGAGGATGAACTAGTACAGTGGATGAACCGCCTCAGGAGGTGAGGTGTTCTTGAGCTCGATGAGCTGGTGGGTGTGAGGATGGTCTGAATGATCCGTCGTCCCCCGCTATGGTGGTGGCTAAGTCCTATTTATAGTGGCCTTGGTCCTCTTCCCAAATGTTTAGGCGGGAAGGGATCCCACAACGGCCAAGTTTGAAGGGGGACAACTAGTACAAGCTATCCTGACAAAAGGTGGTCTTCGCCTACCAAAGGCTCTGGTGGTGACGCTGTTGTGGGCTTCGCGATGACCTCCGTCCTGCTGTCCTGCTGGTCTTGGTCTTGTTGCACCAATATGGAAACCTTTGCTTGATGCCTAGGGACCCCGCGCCTGCGCTTTCCTCCTTAGCACCAAAGAGGAAACTGGTACACTGCGCCCGCTGGCGCCCGCCTGGCCTTGGTTGTCATGGCTCACGTCATGCGAGCCTCGCGTGGTGCCCCTTGCATAGATATCTCCACTCCTCAGGATCCAGCCTAGTGATACTGCCCCCAAGGAGGTCTTGGTGTCGTCCGCCTCGCGAGGCTTGGCCCCTCGCGAGGGTCTTGAGTTGCTGCTGCTGAAGCTGGGCCGTATCGGCCCGTTGATGGAGCCACGCCACGGGCCGCAGGCAGGCAAGTCTGGGCGCCCCCGGTCCCAGAACACTGACACCTGGAGTGGAACATAGGGAATGTATGCGACACGTAGCACAGATTTTTAAAAAGAAATTCAAAGGCAAAGTTTATGATGAGAACCTATGGCCACCATTATACAAATGCAGCTTGAGGAAGCATGAGAACCATTTGAGAGTGTTGTATGCTCACAATCCTTTGGTGAAGGATTACATGGATGAATATCATGGAAAGGTGTGGTCAAGAAGCAAATTCAATGAAATATGCAAAGTAGACTACGTGACCAATAACCTCGCTGAGTGTTTCAATGCAAAGTTCAAGTCAGTGAAAGGGCTTTTGTTGTGGCAAGCATTTGATAAGATCAAGCAGATGATCATGATAAAGATGGCTCTTCGTAAAAGAATTGCAGAAACAAAACATATTGGCCATCTTATGCTCCCATCTCTGATTTAAGGCATTGCATGCCAAGGCAAGAGGACTAAGGATGAAATGCATTCGATCGTCGACATACGAGGCTGAGGTGACATACACTAACAGTAAAAATAGGGAATGGAGATATCCAGTGAACCTTGTAACTAAGGAATATAGTTGTAGGAAATGGCAGATCCGTGGGAAGCCATGCATACATGCCCTACATCTCATGACTATTATTGGATGTGAAGATGGTGAAGTTGATCAGTGTTGCTCTGAATATTTCTCCGTTGCCAAATTTCGGGCTGCTTATGCTGAAAATGTGCCTGCACTCTTGGGAAAAGACCAATGGAACATAGTAGACCCAGGGTTCAAACTCTATTCTCCTGTACTGACTTGACCACCAGGAAGACCATGGAAAAACAGGATAAGAGCTGGTGAAGAGGGTCGTGTAAAAAAATAGCGTGAGTGCAAAAGATGTGGTATCCTAGGGCATATTGCTAGGCTTTGTACCAATCTAGTTGATGCATCATTTAGAGAAGAGGAACAATGGGCAGCAGCAAATGCAGAGGATAATGTAGCAAGTTTAGAGGAGAATGCAGCAGTAGAGGAGAATGCAGCAAGTTTAGAGGAGGATGAAGCAACAGAAGTAGCAGCTTGGTATGTGTGCAACCTTTCCCTTTTTCTTTGCATTTGTTCTCATTTTTATCGATGTCTAAGCTTATTTCTGTTTGACCCAGCTCTAGGATAATTAGAGGCACAGGACTGAAAAGACCTAGAGAGGAAGAAACTTTGATTGAACCATCATCTGATGCAGAATTTGAAACCATGGCTTATGATGGTTTTGTCTAAAGTTCCTTTACGGATTAGTGAACCCACAGATGACCGTCAACTGGTCATCACTTGCTCGGTCAGTCAAAGCTCAACAAAACCGCCACTACGAGAAGTGAAGATCAGAAGCAACAAGACAAAGCTTTCAAAAGCACAAAATATCCCAGCTAGGGAAACCAGGAGCAAGACGGTTAACCCATCCCGGAACACAAGGAGCAAGGCAAAAATTTGAATTTGAACTTGAATGGAAGTCATAAACTTTGAACTTTAAGGATTTGTAATAAGGATTCTATCGTCAATTTGAACTACTGCAAAAACTTGTAAGGTGTAATAATTCTATTTGTAATTTGATGTGAAATTTGAGGTAGAATACAAAACTAAGGAAAAATTTGAATTTTAGGCAAACTTTGAATTTGAACCAACACTTGAAGTCCATTGCCCTATGGTGTGAGTTGCAAAGTTTGCTGAACTATTATAAACGTTAGTTGATCAATCCGATCTCTTTTGCGTGGTAAAACTTGTAGTCATGAGAAATGTGCTCCAAATGAGCTCCGAAGCTAGGGTAAACAGCCCCATTTGTAATCAACTTTTTTTTGGACCTACTCTAAATGAGCCAAATATTTTTTATTAACACCTATTCAATCTATATAGTGTAGATTCGAAGTATCACTATTTATTGAATTAATCTTTATATTTTTATATTTTTTTGAAAAAATATACTTTAATAAAAAACCATTAAAAATAAATTTAAAATACGAAAATGGAAAACTAAGTTCAGATCCTTCTTATTCACTTTGAAATCAAGCTTTGGTGAATTTTTTGATTTTTTTTTAATTTTCAAAAACCGAAGGGAACCCTACCTCCTCTCCTTGGTCTCTATGAAATGTTGTACGTGATAGCTCATATGTGTGAAGGTTTTTTCATGAAAATGTCCATAGACAAAGTTTACGATTTTTGGTTGGTAACATGTCACACAAGACAACATTGTGCACAGGTTTTATATTTTTTGATTTTGTTTTAAATTAATCGTGCTCATTTGACCTCGATCGTGCTAGCTAGGTTTTGTTTTTGTAAATGTTCGTATACCAAGTTTAGTGTTTTTCCTTGTTAGTGTGTCTTATAAAACGACGAACGGCGAAGGTTTCATATTTTTTTGATTTTTTTTTAAATTTGTTATGCTTAGTCAAAGCCTTGGAAACCCCGTTGACCAGCTCAAAACCCCTCTAAACCCCGCGGGGTTTCGCATAACCCTAGCTCCGAACGTCAGCCGTCCGATTATACCCTAGTGCCAAGCGACAGCCCTCAGATGTGGTCTTCTAGAAGGAATTCCGAGGGCAGGCTGCGTGTAGGCTCCGCGCCATTGGATCACATGGACGGCTCCGCATCGTTGGATCGTGGGGCGATCCGCGAGAGGCAATCTACGGGAGTTGTTGGTTGTGCCTCCCCTTTCTTCTGTTGCTTATTCTGCGGCGACGAGAGGAGACACTCCTCTACTTCTTCTTCTCCGGCGACTTTGGGCATTATGTCGAGCTCCACTTCAGCCTCCCGCCCCTCGTGGACCCATTATGGTCCACTTCCCATGGAGCGATATCCTGACTGCCCACGCAGCGCACCACTGATATGGTTGACTTCGAAGGAGGTCAAGAATGGCAACTATGGGCGCGAGTTCGTGAAATGCGAGAGCAAGCCAGAGGGGCAGGTTAGATCTCATGATTTTTCTTTGATTTCTTTTTCTATTTCATTTTAATTCTTTTTCCTTGGATCTGGGATTTAGGGTTCATGTTTTCGTTTCAGATCGTGAAGAAATGCACACATTTTGAATGGCTGGATGACTACGTTAAACGGATTCCATTCAATGGGGCCCAAACCCAGGAGCTCAACTTGCCATCAGCACCAATGAATTTGGTCTCTGAAAGTGCTACTCTGACAATTGGAGATGCATATCTGAAGGGGGAATTAAAGAAGGTGAACAAGAACTTGAAGTAGATGATTCAATTGAACAAGTAGGAAAATCTGATAGCTTTAGGATTTTATTCCTTTTATTTTTGTATAGTTGCTCTAGGATTTTCTTACTTGCTGGTCATCACTCATTAGAGATGCTATTAGTGTCGTGTCATGTGCTCTAGGATTTGGTTAAATTTGTGGATCATGTGCTCTAGGATTTGCTTAAATTTGTGGATCATGTGCTCTAGGATTTGCTTAAATTTGTGGATCATGTGCTCTATGCTCTGTGTTGCTTAATTTGTGGATCATGTCAGTTTTGTCAGTTTTGTACACTTTCAGTTTCTTCAGTTTCGTCAGACAAGACCGACCGCAGAAGAAAAAAAACGTAGTTCTAGGGCCCAAATTGAAACTAAGCTCTGGTTGGGCTGTCGCATTGCATTGAGTGTCGAAGGCCCACAAAGATAAAAGAGGCCTAGAAAATAGTGCACGCGCTGGCTCTATTTTTTTTGCTTTATTATTGCCATGGTAAATCCATTTATTTCCATGCCAAACAAAAATAGTGCATGATGGTTAATCGATTTATTGTTGGACTTGCCCATGTCAAATTTATTTGTACATATCATGGCAATTTCCTTCTGTATATAGCCTACGGCACAACACTTTGATTTTTTGACATGCGAGTATTATAAACATGTTTTTGATGCAAGAAAAATACTGTATACATGATTTTTTGTTTTTGTTTTTGTTATTAAGAGCATGCCAGATTTAATTATGTAGATCATGATATCCATCTGAAACCACGTCTAAAATAAAGTCCGATGGCACCATTAGCCACCATATCCATCTAGAGAGCATGTCCAGGGCTCGGCTACGCCACCATATCCATCTAGAGAGCATGTCTAGGGCTCGGCTACGGCACCATATCCATCTATCGATATCTCACGTAGCAAGCATACATCCATAACATAGAAAGTAGCAACCATAGCATAGTTCTTACATAAAACATAGGGTGCCCTAAAACCTTTTTTTGCAGGTGAAATAATGTATTACTCATCATGAAAGGTTCAAACAATCAATGAAAGCTAGCTCTGTCGCTACCAAAGGCCCCGACCCTATCCAAGTCATAGTTCTGCCTTCTAAACGAGCAAACTTACCTAAGCTATCACTAATTTATTGCGTAGATAGATCTATCCACCTCTTTTGCCTGGATCCACTTCACTGCAACAAGGGAGTCCATCTGGATCGTAAAGGGAAGAGATAACGACAAACCCTCCATACACGCACATAGTTCAGCTTCGAGGGTAGCCAATGACATAACATAAATATATAACATGTTGTACATAAAAGAGTTCACGGTACAACCAACGACATAACATAAAAATTATATAAAAAGCCCTAATGGGCAAGACAAGCTTCATGAGACCGGCCGGGCCTTCACCACCATCTTCACTGCGCCTTCTCTTTAGTGCTCCTCCTCCATGCCGTCCTCGCCGAGGTAGTAGGGGAGGCTGTGCATACCGTTGCGGGTGGGGAAGATGCTATCGAAGTCCGTGAAGATGTTGTAGGTGGTGAATGCGATGAACTCGCACCCACACCAAAACACCTTGCCGAGGAGGTAGTACGCATCGAACCTGTTGGTGAAGTTGGCGACGAGCCCTATCACCAGAGTGGTGGAGTTTGGACGCACTTTCTCCAGTAGGAACATCACCGGTCAGCCCGCTGGGAGGTGGACGAAGCCCGTACCGAGGAACCACTGGGCAAACTCCTTTCCACCCATCCAGCGTGAGAACACCTACACGCGGAGTGTCGTCTCCACGACGGCACCGGCGGGATACCGCCTCTCCGGCACGGTCTGTGGGAGCTGGAAGGTGGGGTCGTTGTACTGCATCCTCGACTGGCTTTGAGAGTGCTCTGGGTTTGGCTGAAGAAGAGAAGGGGGCAGCACAATGTGGAGAATAGGTGGAGGCATGGGTGGTTTAAATAGAGAAAGGGGAAGGGAAGGGGAGTGGCACCGGCCGCACTTTGGATTTGCTACGTTCAAACGAGCGGCGTCAATCGATATGCCACTTTAATTGCCATGTTGTATAGATGTGAGTTGATCAAGAAGTTTGAAACGATGCTCTACATCGAGGAGACAAGCGTGCGAGATGAGACGAACCAACAGCAGCGACCGTCCCTGCGTCCGTGGCGGCTCGCGTGCAGAAAGAGTCCGGTCAGCGTTCGTGGCGGCTCATGTGCAGAAAGAGGGGAGGGCAGCGCATCGTGGTGGCGGGCATCATCGCATGCAGGCAGGCCAGCTACGTGCATGCATAGCAGGCTAGCTGGTCATGTCGTGCATGCATAGCAGGCTCGTATCGTTGCAGCACGCGTAGGGCCCAATAATCTAAACACGGCCCAACGGGCGAACAGCGGCATCGTCCGACGCGGCCCCAATTGTCAGGTCCACCGGGCGACACCGTCCAGCGCATCCCCACTCATCAGAGTTAACGATCAAAGCACTGACCCGACGACATCCACCATTTGTGAGCATTTATGAGGGTTTTAGACAAGGGAGTGGGGAAAAGTGAGCAAAAGTTAAGAGCGTGGGGATGAATGAGTAGAGCTAAGGAACCAGGGGCACAGATGTAAAAATCCCTAATTCATATTGGTATCTTGGCCACAACCATCAAGTTCATCAAAAAGCGATATTTCAAAAGAATCAACAGGATCATAGCAATCATCATAGCATTCATCCTTCGGCAAGCACGAAGGGAAATTAAACAATGTATGAGTTGAAGAGTTACTCTCATTAGAAGGTCGGCACGGGTTGCTAATCTGCTCTTCCTCCTTTTGTTCTTCGCTCTCCTCATCATCTTTTTCATCCAATGAGCTCATAGTTTCATCTATTTCTGAAGGAAATATGCCTTATAGGCAATAATAAAGTTGTTATTTATATTTCCTTATATCATGATAAATGTTTATTATTCATGCTAGAATTGTATTAACCGGAAACTTGATACATTTGTGAATACATAGACAAAACATAGTGTCCCTAGTATGCCTCTACTAGACTAGCTCGTTAATCAAAGATGGTTAAGTTTCTTGACCATATACATGTGTTGTCATTTGATGAATGGGCTCACATAATTAGGAGAATGATGTGATGGACAAGACCCACCCATTAGCTTAGCATAATGATCGTTAAGTTTTATTGTTATTGCTTTCTTCATGACTTATACATATTCCTTTGACTATGAGATTATGCAACTCCCAAATACCGGAGGAATACCTTGTGTGCTATCAAACGTCACAACGTAACTGGGTGATCATAAAGATGCTCTACAGGTATCTACAAAGGTGTTTGTTGGGTTGGCATAGATCGAGATTAGGATTTGTCACTCCGAGTATCGGAGAGGTATCTCTGGGCCTTCTCGGTAATGCACATCATGATAAGCCTTGCAAGCAATGTGAATAATGAGTTAGTTGCGGGATGATGCATTACGGAACGAGTAAAGAGACTTGCCGGTAACGAGATTGAACTAGGTATGAAGATACCGACGATCGAATCTCGGGCAAGTAACATACCGATGACAAAGGGAATGGCGTATGTTGTCATTGCAATTTGACCGTTAAAGATGTTCGTAGAATATGTAGGCCAATATGAGCATCCAGGTTTCGCTGTTGGTTATTGATCGGAGATGTGTCTCGGTCATGTCTACATAGTTCTCAAACCCGTAGGGTCCGCTTGCTTAAAATTCAATGACGATTTGTATTATGAGTTACGTGTTTTGGTGACCGAAGATTGTTCGGAGTCCTGGATGAGATCGCAGACATGGCGAGGAGTCTCGAAATGGTCGAGAGGTAAATATTGATATATTGGATGATAGTATTCGGACACCGGAATGGTTCCGGAGTGTTTCGGGTATTTACCGGAACCCCCCGAGGGAAGTTATGGGCCACATGGGCCTTGGGAGGGAGGCACACCTGCCTACAAGGGGATGGCGCACCCCCCACTTGGAAAGGGTCCGAATTGGAGTGGGGAAGGGGGCGGCGCCCACCTTTCCTTCTCCTTCTCCCTCTCCTTCCCCATTTCCCTCTTCGGTAAAAAGAAGGGGGGGGTCTGAATTGGACTTGGAGTCCTAGTAGGACTCCTCCCCACTTGGGGGCGCACCTAGGCCGGCCTCCTCCTCTCTCCTCCTTTATATACGGGGTTAGTGGGGCACCTCTAAGCACATCAATTGTTTCTTAGCCGTGTGCGGTGCCCCCTCCACCGTTTACTCCTCCGGTCATATTGTCGTAGTGCTTAGGCGAAGCCCAGCGCGGATCACGTCACCATCACCATCACCACGCCATCATGGCTGACGAAACTCTCCCTCGACACTTTGCTGGATCAAGAGTTCGAGGGACGTCATTGAGCAGAACATGTGCTGAACTCGGAGGTGCCGTACGTTCGATACTTGATCGGTTGGATCACGAAGACGTTCGACTACATCAACCGCGTTAAACTAACGCTTCCTCTTTCGGTCTATGAGGGTATGTGGACACACTCTCCCCCTCTCGCTGCTATGCATCTCCTAGATAGATCTTGCGTGATCGTAGGATTTTTTTGAAATTGCATGCTACATTCCACAACAGTGGCATCTGAGTCAGGTCTATGCATAGATGATATGCATGAGTAGAACACAAAGAGTTGTGGGCGATCATAGTCATACTGCTTACCAACAACGTCTTATTTTGATTCGGCGGTATTGTTGGATGAAGCGACCCGGACCAACCTTACATGACCGCGTTCATGAGACCGGTTCCGCCGACAGACATGCAACTTGTTTTGCATAAAGGTGGCTGGCGGGTGTCTGTTTCTCCAACTTTAGTTGAATCGAATTTGACTACAGCCGGTCCTTGTTGAAGGTTAAAACAACAAACTTGACGAAACATCATTGTGGTTTTGATGCGTAGGTAAGAACGCTTCTTACTAGAAGCCCGTAGCAGCCACGTAAAACTTGCAACAACAAAGTAGAGGACGTCTAACTTGTTTTTGCAGGGAATGTTGTGATGTGATATGGTCAAGACATGATGTGATATACGTTATTGTATGAGATGATTATGTTTTGTAAAAGTTATCGGCAACTGGCAGGAGCCTTATGGTTGTCGCTTTATTGTATGAAATGCAACCGCCATGTAATTGCTTTACTTTATCACTATGCGCTAGTGATAGTTGTAGAAGCAATAGTTGGCGAGACGACAATGACGCTACGATGGAGATCAAGGTGTCAAGCTGGTGACGATGGAGATCATGACAGTGCTTTGGAGATGGAGATCAAAGGCACAAGATGATGATGGACATATCATGTCACATTTTTTGATTGCATGTGATGTTTATCTTTTATGCATCTTATTTTGCTTAGTACGCTGGTAGCATTATAAGATGATCCCTCACTAAAATTTCAAGGTATAAGTGTTCTCTCTGAGTTTGCACTGTTGCGACAGTTTGTCGTGCCGAGACACCACGTGATGATCAGGTGTGATAAGCTCTACATTCACATACAACGAGTGCAAGACAGTTTTGCACGTGCGGAATACTCGGGTTAGACTTGACGAGCCTAGCATGTACAGACATGGCCTCGGAACACTGAGACCGAAAGATCGAACGTGAATCATATAGTAGATATGATCAACATAGAGATGTTCACCATTGAAAACTACTCCATCTCACGTGATGATTGGACATGGTTTAGTTGTATGGATCACGTGATCATTTAGATGACACGAGGGATGTCTATCTAAGTGGGAGTTCTTAATAAATATGATTAATTGAACTTAAATTTATCATGAACTTAGTCCTGATAGTTTTTGCATATCTATGTTGTAGACCAATGGCCCGTGCTACCGTTCCCTCGAATTTTAATGCGTTCCTAGAGAAAGCTAAGTTGAAAGATGATGGTAGAAACTACATGGACTGGGTCCGTAACTTGAGGATTATCCTCATTGCTGCACAGAAGAATTACGTCCTTGATGCACCGCTAGGTGCAAGGCCTGCTGCAGGAGCAACTACTGACGTTATGAACGTCTGGCAAGCTAAATCTGACAACTACTTGATAGTTCAGTATGCCATGCTTTACGGCTTTGAATCGGGACTTCAAAGACGTTTTAAAAGTCATGGAGCATATGAGATGTTCCAGGACTTGAAGTTGATATTTCAAGCAAATACCCAAGTTGAGAGATACGAAGTCTCCAACAAGTTCTATATCTGCAAGATGGAGGAGAAGGTTCTGTTAGTGAACATATACTCATAATGTCTGGGTACCATAACCACTTGACTCAGCTGGGAGTTAATCTTCCGGATGATAGTGTCATTGACAGAGTTCTTCAATCACTGCCACCAAGCTATAAAGGCTTCGTGATGAACTATAATATGCAAGGGTTGAACAAGATGATTCCCGAGCTCTTCGCAATGCTCAAGGCTGCGGAGGTAGAAATCAAGAAGGAGCATCAAGTGTTGATGGTTAACAAGACCACTAGTTTCAATAAAAAGGGCAAAGGAAAGAAGGGGAACTTCAAGAAGAATAGCAAGCAAGTTGCTGCTCCCGGGAAGAAGCCCAAGTCCGGACCTAAGCCTGAAACTGAGTGCTTCTATTGAAAAGGGACTGGTCACTGGAAGCGGAACTGCCCCAAGTATTTGGCGGATAAGAAGGATCGCAAAGTGAAAGGTATATTTGACATACATGTTATTGATGTGTACCTTACTAATGCCCGTAGTAGCGTCTGGGTATTTGATAATGATTCTGTTGCTCATATTTGCAACTCAAAACAGGGGCTATGGATTAAACGAAGATTGGCTAAGGACGGGGTGACAATGCGCGTCGAAAATGGTTCCAAGGCCGATGTGATCGCCGTCGGCACACTACCTCTACATCTACCTTTGGGATTAGTTTTAGACCTGAATAATTATTATTTGGTGCCAACGTTAAGCATGAACATTATATCTAGATCTTGTTTGATGCGAGACGGTTATTCATTTAAATCACAGAATAATGGTTGTTCTATTTATATGAGTTTTATGGTCATGCACCCTTGATGAGTGGTCTATTTTTGTTGCATCTCGATCGTGGTGATACACATATTCATAATATTGATGCCAAAAGATGCAAAGTTAATAATGATAGTGCAACATATTTGTGGCACTGCCATTTAGGTCATCTTGGTGTAAAGCGCATGAAGAAACTCCATGCGGATGGGCTTTTGGAATCACTTGATTATGAATCACTTGATGCTTGCCAACCATGCCTCATGGGCAAGATGACTAAGACTCTGTTCTCCGGAACAATGGAGCGAGCCACTGACTTATTGGAAATAATACATACTGATGTATGCGGTCCAGTGAGTGTTGAGGCTTGCGGCGGGTATCGTTATTTTCTGACCATCACAGATGATTTGAGCAGATATGGGTACATCTACTTAATGAAACACAAGTCTAAAACATTTGAAAAGTTCAAAGAATTTCAGTGTGAAGTAGAAAATCATCGTGACAAGAGAATAAAGTTTCTATGATCTGATCGCGGAGGCGAATATTTGAGTTACGACTTTGGTCTTCATTTAAAACAATGTGGAATAGTTTTGCAACTCACGCCACCTGGAACACCACATCGTAATGGTGTGTCCGAACGTCGTAACCGTACTTTATTAGGTAAGGTGCGATCTATGATGTCTCTTACCGATTTACCACTATCGTTTTGGGGTTATGCATTAGAGACAGCTGCATTCACGTTAAATAGGGAACCATCTAAATCCGTTGAGATGACACCTTATGAACTATGGTTTGGCAAGAAACCTAAGTTGTCGTTTCATAAAGTATGGGGTTGCGATGCTTATGTGAAAAAGCTTCAGCCTGATAAGCTCGAACCCAAATCGGAGAAGTGCGTCTTCATTGGATACCCAAAAGAAACTGCTGGGTACACCTTCTATCATAGATCCGAAGGCAAGATATTCGTTGTTAAGAATGGATCCTTTCTAGAGAAGGAGTTTCTCTCGAAATAAGTGAGTGGGAGGAAAGTAGAACTTGATGAGGTAATTGTACCTTCTCTTGAATTGGAAAGTAGTTCATCACAGAAAACTGTTCCCGTGATGCCTACACCAATTAGCGAGGAAGCTAATGATGATGATCATGAAACTTAAGATCAAATTACTACCGAACCTCATAGGTCAACCAGAGTATGCTCCGCACCAGAGTGGTACGGTAATCCTGTTCTGGAAGTCATGTTACTAGACCATGACGAACCTACGAACTATGAGGAAGCGATGATGAGCCCAGATTCCGTGAAATGGCTTGAGGCCATGAAATGTGAGATGGGATCCATGTATGAGAACAAAGTATGGACTTTGGTTGACTTTCCCGATGATCGGCAAGCCATAGAGAATAAATTGATCTTCAAGAAGAAGACTGACGCTGACGGTAATGTTACTTTCTGCAAAGCTCGACTTGTTGCGAAAGGTTTTCGACAAGTTCAAGGAGTTGACTACGATGAGACCTTCTTACCCGCAGCGATGCTTAAGTCTGTCCGAATCATGTTAGCGATTCCGCATTTTATGATTATGAAATGTGGCAAATGGACGTCAAAACTACATTCCTTAATGGATTTCTTAAAGAAGAGTCATATATGATGCAACCAGAAGGTCTTGTCGATCCTAAAGGTGCTAACAAAGTGTGCAAGCTCCAGCGATCCATTTATGGACTGGTTCAAGCATCTCAGAGTTGGAATATACGCTTTGATAGTGTGGTCAAAGCATATGGTTTTATACAGACTTTTGGACAAGCATGTATTTACAAGAAAGTGAGTGGGAGCTCTATAGCATTTCTAATATTATATGTGGGTGACATATTGTTGATTGGAAATGATATATAATTTCTGGATAACATAAAAGGATACTTGAATAAGAATTTTTCAATGAAAGACCTCGGTGAAGCTGCTTATATATTGGGCATCAATATCTATAGAGATAGATCAAGACGCTTAATTGGACTTTCACAAGGCACATACCTTGATAAAGTTTTGAAGAAGTTCAAAATGGATCAGTCAAAGAAAGGGTTCTTGCCTGTGTTACAAGGTGTGAAGCTGAGTCAGACTCAATGCCCGACCACTGCAGAAGATAGAGAGAAAATGAAAGGCATTCCTTATGCCTCAGTCATAGGTTCTATCATGTATGCAATGTTGTGTACCAGACCTGATGTGTGCCTTGCTATAAGTTTAGCAGGGAGGTACCAAAGTAATCCAGGAGTGGATCACTGGACAGCGGTCAAGAACATCTTGAAATACCTGAAAAGGACTAAGCATATGTTTCTCATTTATGGGGGTGACAAAGAGCTTTTCGTAAGTGGTTACGTCGATGCTAGCTTTGACACTGATCCGGATGACTCTAAGTCGTAGACCGGATACGTATTTATATTGAATGGTGGAGCTGTCAATTGGTGCAGTTCCAAGCAAAGCGTCGTGGCGGAATCTACGTGTGAAGCAGAGTACATAGCTGCTTCGGAAGCAGCAAATGAAGGAGTCTGGATGAAGGAGTTCATATCCGATCTAGGTGTAATACCTAGTGCATTAGGTCCAATGAAAATATTTTGTGACAATACTGGAGCAATTGCCTTAACGAAGGAATCCAGATTTCACAAGAGAACCAAACACATCAAGAGACGCTTCAACTCCATCTGTGATCAAGTCAAGGAGGGAGACATAGAGATTTGCAAAATACATACGGATCTGAATGTTGCAGACTCGTTGACTAAGCCTCTTCCACGAGCAAAACATGATCAGCACCAAGACTCAATGGGTGTTAGAATCATTACAATGTAATCTAGATTATTGACTCTAGTGCAAGTGGGAGACTGAAGGAAATATCCCCTAGAGGCAATAATAAAGTTGTTATTTATATTTCCTTATATCATGATAAATGTTTATTATTCATGCTAGAATATTGTTAACCGGAAACTTGATACATGTGTGAATACATAGACAAAACATAGTGTCCCTAGTATGCCTCTACTAGACTAGCTCGTTAATCAAAGATGGTTAAGTTTCCTGACCATAGACATGTGTTGTCATTTGATGAATGGGATCACATCATTAGGAGAATGATGTGATGGACAAGACCCACCCGTTAGCTTAGCATAATGATCGTTAAGTTTTATTGCTATTGCTTTCTTCATGACTTATACATATTCCTTTGACTATGGGATTATGCAACTCCCGAATACCGGAGGAATACCTTATGTGCTATCAAATGTCACAGCGTAACTGGGTGATCATAAAGATGCTCTACAGGTATTTCCGGAGGTGTTTGTTGGGTTGGCATAGATCGAGATTAGGATTTGTCACTCCGAGTATCGGAGAGGTATCTCTGGGCCCTCTTGGTAATGCACATCATGATAAGCCTTGCAAGCAATGTGACTAATGAGTTAGTTGCGGGACGATGCATTAAGGGATGAGTAAAGAGACTTGCCGGTAACGAGATTGAACTAGGTATGAAGATACCGATGATCGAATCTCGGGCAAGTAACATACTGATGACAAAGGGAATGATGTATGTTGTCATTGCGGTTTGACCGATAAAGATCTTTGTAGAATATGTAGGAACCGATATGAGCATCCAGGTTCCTCTATTGGTTATTGATCGGAGATGTGTCTCGGTCATGTCTACATAGTTCTCGAACCCGTAGGGTTCGCACGCTTAACGTTCGATGACTATTTGTATTACGAGTTATGTGTTTTGGTGACCGAAGATTGTTCGGAGTCCCGGATGAGATCACGGACATGACGAAGAGTCTCGAAATGGTCGAGAGGTAAAGATTGATATATTGGACGAAAGTATTCAGACACCGGAATGGTTCGGGGTTACCGGAACCACCCGGGGGAAGTTATGGTCCACATGGGCCTTGGGAGGGAGGCACACTAGCCCACAAGGGGTTGGCGCGCCCCCCACTTGGAAGGGGTCCGAATTGGAGTGGGGAAGGGGGTGGCGCTCACCTTTCCTTCTCCTTCTCCCTCTCCTTCCCCCTTTCCCTCTTTGGTAAAAGGAAGGGGGTCCGAATTGGACTTGGAGTCCTAGTAGGACTCCTCCCCACTTGGGGGCGCGCCTAGGCCCTCCTCCACTCTCCTCCTTTATATAGGGGGCAGGGGCACCTCTAAGCACATCAATTGTTTCTTAGCCGTGTGCGGTGCCCCCTCCACCTCTTACTCCTCCAGTCATATTGTCGTAGTGCTTAGGCGAAGCCCTGCACGGATCACATCACCGTCACCACGCCGTCGTGCTGACGAAACTCTCCCTCGACACTTTGCTGGATCAAGAGTTTGAGGGACGTCATCGAGCTGAACGTGTGTTGAACTCGGAGGTGCCGTACGCTCGGTACTTGATCGGTTGGATCACGAAGACGTTCAACTACATCAACCGCGTTAAAGTAACGCTTCCGCTTTTGGTCTACGAGGGTACGTGGACACACTCTCCCCCTCTCTCTTGCTATGCATCTCCTAGATAGATCTTGCGTGATCGTAGGATTTTTTTTGAAATTGCATGCAATGTTCCCCAACAATTTCTTCTTCCATAGCTTCCTACAAAATATTAGTCTCTTCTTGGACAGCGGAGACTTTCTCAATAAATACATCAATGTCAGAATTGTATTTATAATTCTCATAGCAATATTTAAGTATAGCAAAATTTTCAGGTCTATAAACAGCATCATCACAATCTTCATGCTTTTTAAACAGAGATTCAATTTTATAAGCACCCTTAAAAGCAACAAATTCTTCTATTCGTTCCACATCATAGAAATCATATCTACCATTAGCATAAGAAGCCAAGGTTTCATTATCATTAAATTCACATGAAAAGGGAAGGTGTCGAGCCTTCATCCTAGAGCAACAAGTATAATCATATCCCGATCATAGATTCCAAGCATACCATTGCAACATTTCAATTTGATCCCATAAGAGTTTTCCTTTTTGAGTCAAGCAATAATCCCTAAAGTATTCACATTGATCCAACGTGTCTCCCATTATCAAGTTGAATGGGGTTTTCTCAGGAAATCAAAGTAGTGTTTAATATTTTTCACATAATGAGCATCGATGGTTTTAGGAGGTTCCCCATCTCCATGAATAGCAAGCACAGCTAATGTTTTTGGTATTTCGTGTTCCATATCCATAACTAAAGATAGAGAACAACTTAGAACAGATAATAAAAACTACTTAGTGATAAAGAAAACAAGCACACACGAGAATATTCACCCCATGCTATTGCTCCCCGGCAACAGCGCCAAAAAAAGGTCTTGATAACCTACAAGTATAGGGGATCATTTGTAGTCTTTAAGAGTGTCGAACCCAATGAGGAGCTAAAGGTACAACAAATATCCCCTCAAGTTCTATCGACCACCGATACAACTCTACGCACACTTTAATGTACGTTTGCTTTACCTAGAACAAGAATAGAGGTAGAAGTACTTTGCGAGATTAAAACTATGAATAAATTGCAAGATAATAAACTTAGTTGTTTAGTAGAAAGCTTTTGTCACACAAGAAAGTTATTTGTCCCTAGGTGATCGATAATTAGACTGGTGATCATTATTGCAATTTTATATGAGGGAGAGGCATGAGCTAACATACTTTCCATACTTGGATCATATGCACTTATGATTGGAACTCTAGCAAGCATCCACAACCACCAAAGGTCATTAAGGTAAAACTCAACATAGCATTAAGTATCAAGTCCTCTTTATCCCATACAGAACAACCCCCTTACTCGGGTCTGTGCTTCTGTCACTCACGCAACCCACCATAAGTGAATCATGAACGTATTGCAACACCCTACAGTGGGGATCCCTCACGTTTGCGTGACACGGAGGGCAGCATAGGACAACACCAAAATAAAATATACAACTCAAACCAATCACGATCATCAACCAACCCATAGGACAAAGCAGATCTACTCAAACATCATAGGATAACCACATATCATTGAATAATAATATATAGTGTTGAGCACCATGTTTAAGTAGAGAATTGCAGCGGGAATAGAGAGGTTACACCGCTGCATGGAGGGGGAGAAAGTTGGTGTTGACAGTAGCAAGGTTGTTGTTGTAGATCGCTGTCACGATCCTTGCCCCAGCGGCACTCCGGCGCCACCAGGAGAGAGGGGGCGAGAGCCCCCCATCTTCTTCCTTGGCCTCCCCCCTAGATGGGAGGAGAGTTACCACTCTGGTCCATGGCCTCCACGGCGGTGGAGGGGCGGGAGCCCCTCCTAGATTGGATCTATCTCTCTATTCTCTTCTGTTCCACGTTCTTGTTTTCTGGCCCTTCACCGTTTCTTAAATTCCCGGAGATACATAACTCCAACCGGGCCAAAAAATTTACACGATTTTTTTCCATAAATTATCTTTTTTGCACCCGAAGAAGGGCCCCAACCGACTTACAGGGTGCCCACAAGGCACCACCGCACGCCGGGGGGGGGGGCAGGCGCGCCCTGGTGGGTAGTGGAGGCCGTGGGCCTCCGTTTGCGTTGATTCCACCTCGCAAAAATCATATATATATATTCCAAAATAATTCTCCATAAATTTTTATCGCATTTGAACTTTGTTTGATATGGATATTCCACGAAACAAAAAACATGCAACAAACAGGAACCGGTACTGGGCACTGGATCAATATGTTAGTCGAATAAATAATATAAAATGTTGCCAAAAGTATATAAAAGTTGTATAATATTGGCATGAAACAATAAAAAATACAGATACGGCGGAGACGTATCAGGGACCAAGAATGACTTTAGGGTTTATCACATAGATGAATGTGAGAGTGTGACTAAGGGTTTGGAGCAATATCTCTAAGCACTTGAGCAGTTAGATCAAGATCAAAAAACCTCATCCCCATTTAATAGTATTGGCTTCCTATGGACTCGATGTGATCTTGGATCACTTAACAAAACATGTAGAGTCTTGAAGCTTTGCCAACATAGGTCCTTTGAATTTTGAGGGGTCCACATTCACATCCCATTGTCATACCTAAATTGAACTTTCCTAAAATATTCTTTGAATATGCATTAGTTCAATGATTTATATTTTTTTATGAATTACCAAAACCACTCGGGGATTAGTTGCACTTTCACCTATCAACTTGCCGTCAAGGTCAAGCCTTCTCTTGTGAAATTGCCAAGGTGTCTTTCTGAGCATCGCAATAGGACCTGTGCTCCTCTAGTTTACTTCCTTCTTATCTCTCTTGCTTGGTTACCTTTTATTGCTTTTTATCTTGCTTTTCTGCTTTCTAAAAAACTCAAAAATACCAAAAATATTGAAAGGTGTGCATGCTAGTACTATTTGAAGTACTAATCATGTTGGCACATAAAAAGCAATGGAAATTTCTAATATTCTCACATGTATTGCATATTTTGGGCCAATAACAAAAGAAAAGGCTAACTAGCTATGCTCATCAAATGCTAAAATTTGATTGGGATAAACATGATGAACTTTATGATTCAAGTGATGGAAACATAAGGGTAACAAAGAATCTTAGGGATACAATGATGTTAGATGTTCTTATTCCAAATAATGATTTGCTTTATTAAAGCATTTCTTTTTATGGTGATAATATGTCTGTAGGGACTATTGAAGTTGATTTTGTTATGCCTACAACTTATTATAATAATCATGAATGGGGAGATAACTATTGTAGTTCTTGTAACCTTGAAAAATTATTTGGTACCAATGATGAATCTCTATTTTATAACAATGATTATAATATTCATGAAAGTGGGCTTGGAGAGGTCATGACTTTACATAGAAAGTATTGCACATGTTCGGAGAGTGTTCAATCTTGTGATAGGACAAATTGACCGCCTCGGAGAGTAAAGGAGGCCAAGATTTACATGGAGATTGTTTATGATTTGCTTTGCTGGCAAAGCAAGCATGGGGACTGTTGGACAAGCCCAGGAGCTTGTGTGCTTGAGTACTAAGAGGAAGGTAGTATGCAAATGGCATTTTTTGCAAGCTAGATGTCCTCAAAGTGCTTCACCAACTTGGCAAGCAATCACTTACGGAAGAAAAATCCTTTATGTCGTGGTTTTGTCACGACAGATCGTCGGGGTAAACAAACAGGGGCGTATGTTTCCCCTGACTTGTGCACGGACAACAAGCCACCGACCCAGCAAGATTACAACATCAAGGACCAAACCAAGCACAAGGGATCAACTCTTTGAAGAATCAGAGTACAGATCAAGAAGACCAAGTTAAGCCAAAAGTGCAAGACACCACTAAGGGAAGACCTCTCTTGTCGGGCAGGCGCGTCTGGCATGGTCAAGGTTGCCCCGGAAGCAAACCTCAAGATCGTCCCAGCAGGCCTGCCGGGACCTACGAAGGCGAGCTACCCCGCCAAGGCTCAACTGCACCACCTCACAGCGACGCAAGTCACCGATCGATGCAGTGTCAAGCCCCCAAGTGACTAAGTGGCTGTTTCTTGCCACATGGCAGCCACTTCCTACGGAAATCACCTCCGAATGACACCCGTCCAGCGACGTGTCATGCAGATAGGAGAGAAGGTGGCCGAGCAGCCTGGCAAGGCTTGCTGGGCAGGCCATGATGTGATACTAAGCGACACATTTAATGCGCTCTGCCTTGTCTGCGGAGTTAGGTATGATAGCACCGTTTGCTATCGAATCAGTACACAATGACTGATTTGCCACTGTGGTGACCCCTTGATCTATAAAGGAGGCCCATGGCAACCATAGAAAGGATTCAGACCCCTGTACACTCGTACGCGCGTAGCTGTTCTCGCCCTGAGGCAACCTTACCGGACTAGAGCGCTGCTTTTCCACCAGAATCCACCATCAATCCACCAAAGCAGGAGTAGGGTTTTACGCCTCGCGGCGGCCCGATCCTACGTAAAATTGCCCGTGTGATCTCTGCCGTGCTGTGCGATGCTGTCCGCTCTTTGTGCAACATGCTCATCCCCCTGCCGAACCACAAGGGGCTCATGGCCCCATAGGTGGTAGTGGTTTTCCACGACATCTTTGGCATGCCAGGTAGGGGGTAGCGCTTGCGCGAACCCGAGAAGCATACGCAGCGCGTCATCTTCATCATCATTTTCTTCATCGATGGCTCCATCGTCCGTGATGCCCAAGAAAAGGCGGGAGGCGATGGGAACAGAGAGGAGGAGCGATGTCGTTTCCCCCACACCCCGTTCAATCTCCATCGCTTCCCTCTGCCATAGCTGCTGCGGCAGCAAGGATCAATGACGGCGGCAGCAAACCAACCCCTGCAGTTCGAGCGGTGTGATCACCATGCAAACCCATCCAGGGGAAAGGGATGAAGCGCATTGGTACAAGGTTTCTCTCTTTCCACCACTCTCACTTATCGACAATCGAGCCACTTTGGGTTTTAGCATCATCAACGTCGATGAGTACCGCGCAAAACTCGGCTCAGTAGTTACCCTACTTAGGGAAATCTTGGGTGGAGCGCTGGTACCAATCCATTGAATCGATGCCCCAACAAGTATACTCCGGCAAGGCCGTCCACATTAGTGTGACTTCTATGCCAGCCGCCACCAGATTGTTTGAAAAGTATGGAGTGGAGGAGGGAGAAACCGGTCATACCTTGCACCGTGTCCTGCCACCGCAAGATACACATGATTTTTCTTATTGGCCCCAGCCGGGAGCCTGATAACTATGCACACGACATCCATGCTTCCCGAAGCATGTAAATGCAGCGAGCACTCGCAGCTGAAGGGGATGGGAGGAAGCAAGGACGAAAGCTAAGTCCATGTAGCCATTACTCTCTTATGAGTTTAATATTTCGCATTCGTTTATCCCTAGGGCATTGGGGTGTTCGTATGAGGAAATCCTTCGTCTGATGGCACCTTGCTAGTTTCACTATCTGTACCCTCGTTCTGTTTCGAGCCTGCTTGCAAAATGAGCGGCTGCGTTGGAATTACCAAGGAAAAACCTGCCGGGACGCATCCACGCCAAGATGAATGCTAAGGGCCTACCCCTTACAACAATCGCGGCAAATATGATACCGTCAGGCAACCAAAACATGCATAGGGACTAATCATGCAAACACTGATAGGCGCGCTCTAGAGGGATAAACACGCAATTAAGATTAACCAAAAACATCAGTTTCATGCGAGCATAAATAAAACGATGTCTAAACACAAGACATGCATCATGTTTTGTTACAGGATAGCACGGCGACAAGAATAGTTCAACGCCGGGACTGGCGACCGCATGGAGCCGTTGGAACGGAAAGGACCTTGGCAGCGAGGGGGGCATCCTTCGCCTTGGCAGCAGGAACATCTGCGCCTTCGGACGGCTTCTTGAAGCCATCGGCGAGGTCGATGTCTGGATGACGGTGCTACCTCTTGAGCATGCGTTGGTTTTCCCTTGAAGAGGAAAGGGTGATGCAGCAAAGTAGCGTACGTATTTCCCTCAATTTTTTAAAACCAAGGTATCAATCCAGTAGGAGACAACGCACAAGTCACCTAGTACCTGCACAAACAATCAATAACATTTCAACCAACGCGATAAAGGGGTTGCCAATCCCTTCACGGTCACTCACAAAAGTGAGATCTAATAGAGATAGTAAAATAAATATTTTTGGTATTTTTGTTGTATAGATTGGAAAGTAAAGATTGCAAAATAGTAAACGAGATCTGATGTAAATAAAAGAGATGCAATATAATAAGAAAGAGACCCGGGGGCAATAGGTTTCACTAGTGGCTTCTCTCAAGATAGCATGTATTATGGTGGGTGAACAAATTACTGCCGAGCAATTGATAGAAATGTGCATAGTTATGAAGATATCTAAGGCAATGATCATGAATATAGGCATCACGTCCGTGTCAAGTAGATCGAAACAATTCTGCATCTACTACTATTACTCCACACATCGACCGCTATCCAGCATGCATCTAGAGTATTAAGTTCATAAGAACGGAGTAACGCATTAAGCAAGATGTCATGACGTAGAGGGATAAACTCAAGCAATATGATATAAACCCCATCTTTTTATCCTCGATGGCAACAATACAATACGTGCCTTGCTGCCCCTACTATCACTGGGAAAGGACACCACAAGATTGAACCCAAAGCTAAGCACTTCTCCCATTGCAAGAAAGATCAATTTAGTAGGCCAAACTAAACCGATAATTTGAAGAGACTTGCAAACATATCGAATCATGCACATAAGAATTCAGAAAAGAACCAAATAATATTCATAGATAATCAAGTTCATAAATCCACAATTCATCGGATCTCGGCAAACACACTGCAAAAGAGTATTACATCGACTAGATCTCCAAGAACATCGAGGCGACTTTGTATTGAGAATCAAAGAGAGAGAGAGAAGAAGCCATCTAGCTAATAACTATGGACTCGAACGTCTGTGGTAAACTACTCACGCTTCATCGGAGAGGCTATGGTGTTGATGTACAAGCCCTCCATGATTGATTTCCCCTCCGGTAGATCGCCGGAAAATGCCCCAAGATGGGATCTCACGGGTACAGAAGGTTGCGGCGGTGGAAAAGTGGTTTCGTGGCTCCCCCTGATGTTTTTAGGGTATAAGAGTATATATAGGCGAAAGAAGTACGTCGGTGGAGCTACAAGGGGCCCACGAGGGTGGGGGACGTGCCTACCCCCCTGGGCGCGCCTTCCTGCCTTGTGGCCGCCTCGTTGCGTCTCCGACTTCATCTCCAAGTCTTCAGGTTTGCTTTCGGTCCAAGAAAGATCATCGCGAGGGTTTCATTCCGTTTGGTATTCCTTTTCTGCGAAACTCTAAAATAGGCAAAAAACAGAAACTAGCACTGGGCCTCCGGTCAATAGGTTAGTCCCAAAAATAATATAAAAGAGCATATTAAAGCCCATTAAACATCCGAAACAAATTATATAATAGCATGGAACAATCAAAAATTATAGATACGTTGGAGACGTATCAAGCATCCCCAAGCTTAATTCATGCTCGTCCTCGAGTAGGTAAATGATAAAAACAGAATTTTTTTAAAGTCTACCTAACATATTTATCAATGTAATTTTCTTTATTGTGGCATGAATGTTCAGATCCGAAAGATTCAAAACGAAAGTTTAATATTGACATAAAACAATAATATTTCAAGCATACTAATAAAGCAATCATGTCTTCTCAAAATAACATGGCCAAAGAGAGCTATCCCTACAAAATCATATAGTCTAGCTATGCTCTATCTTCACCACACAAAATATTTAAATCGTGCACAACCCCGATGGCAAGCCAAGCAATTGTTTCATACTTTTGATGTGCTCAAACTTTTTCAATCTTCACGCAATACATGAGCGTGAGCCATGGACATAACACTATAAGTGGAATAGAATGGTGGTTGTGGAGAAGACAAAAAGGAGAAGATAGTCTCACATCAACTAGGTGTATCAATGGGCTATGGAGATGCCCATCAATAGATATCAATGTGAGTGAGTAGGGATTGCCATGCAACGGATGCACTAGATCTATAAGTGTATGAAAGCTCAACAAGAAACTAAGTGGGTGTGCATCCAACTTGCTTGCTCGCGAAGACCTAGGGCAATTTGAGGAAGCCCATCATTGGAATATACAAGCCAAGCTCTATAATGAAAAATTCCCACTAGTATATGAAAGTGACAACTTAGGAGACTCTCTATCATGAAAATCATGGTGCTACTTTTAAGCACAAGTGTGGTAAAAGGATAGTAGCATTGCCCCTTCTCTCTTTTTCTCTCATATTTTTTTATTTGGGCCTTTTCTCATTTTTATGGCCTTTTTTTATTGTTTGTCCGGAGTCTCATCCCAACTTGTGGGGGAATCATAGTCTCCATCATCCTTTCCTCACTGGGACAATGCTCTAATAATGATGATCGTCACACTTTTATTTACTTACAACTCGATACTTAGAACAAAATATGACTCTATGTGAATGCCTCCGGCGGTGTACCGGGATGTGCAATGAATCAAGAGTGACATGTATGAAAGAATTATGAAGGTGGCTTTGCCACATATACGATGTCAACTACATGATCATGCAAGGCAATATGGCAATGATGGAGCGTGTCATAATAAACGGAACGGTGGAAAGTTGCATGGCAATATATCTCGGAATGGCTATGGAAATGCCATAATAGGTAGGTATGGTGGCTGTTTTGAGGAAGGTAAATGGTGGGTTTATGGTACCGGCGAAAGTTGTGCGGTACTAGAGAGGCTAGCAACGGTGGAAGGGTGAGAGTGCGTATAATCCATGGACTCAACATTAGTCATAAAGAACTCACATACTTATTGCAAAAATCTATTAGTTATCGAAACAAAGTACTACGCGCATGCTCCTAGGGGATAGATTGGTAGGAAAAGACCATCGCTCGTCCCCGACCGCCACTCATAAGGAAGACAATCAAAAAATAAATCATGCTCCGACTTCATCACATAACGGTTCACCACACGTGCATGCTACGGGAATCACAAACTTTAACACAAGTATCTCTCAAATCCACAACTACTCAACTAGCATGACTCTAATATCACCATCTTCATATCTCAAAACAATCATAAAGAATCAAACTTCTCATAGTATTCAATGCACTTTATATGAAAGTTTTTATTATACCCATGTTGGATGCCCATCATATTAGGACTAATTTTATAGCCAAAGAAAATTACCATGCTTGTTCTAAAAGACTCTCAAAATAATATAAGTTAAGCATGAGAGATCAATAATTTCTATAAAATAAAACCACCACCGTGCTCTAAAAAGATATAAGTGAAGCACTAGAGCAAAATTATCTAGCTCAAAAGATATAAGTGAAGCACATAGAGTATTCTAATAAATTCTGATTCATTCGTGTCTCTCCCAAAAGGTGTGTACAACAGGGATGATTGTGGTAAACTAAAAAGCAAAGCCTCAAATCATACAAGACGCTCCAAGAAAAACACATATCATGTGTTGAATAAAAATATAGCATCAAGTAAAGTTACCGATAGACGAAGACGAAAGAGGGGATGCCTTCCGGGGCATCCCCAAGCTTAGGATTTTGGTTGTCCTTGAATTTTACCTTGGGCTACCTTGGGCATCCCCAATCTTAGGCTCTTGCCACTCCTTATTCTAAAATCCATCAAATCTTTACCCAAAAGCTTGAAAACTTCACAACACAAAACTCAACAGAAAATCTCAAGAGCTCCGTTAGTATAAGAAAATAAGCCACCACTTTAAGGTACTGTAATGTACTCATTCTTTATTTATATTGGTGTTAAACCTACTGTATTCCAACTTCTCTATGGTTCATACCCCTCGATACTACTCATAGATTCATCAAAATAAGCAAACAACACACGAAAAACAGAATCTGTCAAAAATAGAACAGTCTGTAGCAATCTGTAATGTTCGAATACTTCTGGAACTCCACAAATTTACCAAATTAGGAAGACCAGGGTAATTTGTATATTAATCTACTACAAAAAGAATCATGGAAAAAGCTCTTTTCTGTGATTTATGAAAATTATTTTCATGAGCACAAAGTTTCTGTCTTTTTCATCAAGATCAAACAACTATCATCCAAGAAGATCCTAAAGGCTTTACTTGGCACAAACACTAATTAAAACATAAAAACACAATCATAACAGTAGAAATATGAATTATTTATTACTAAATTTTAGCAAAAAGTAAAGAACAAAAATAAAATTGGGTTGCCTCCCAACAAGCGCTATCGTTTAAGGCCCCTAGCAAGGCATAAAAGCAAGAATAGATCTAGGTATTGCCATCTTCTCCCTTTTGGTGATAAAGAGAGAACTTCTTATCTAAAGCAATTATCCTTCTATTTTGTGAGAGTATGTGGCCATTAATGGTAGAAGAAAGATTAAGCACACTATGAAAATTTGCATCTAAGCTAGCCTTCATCTCCTTGATAATTTCATTCTGATAAAAACACAAAAGAGAGGTGGGTTCAACCTTTTAACTCATGCGGTGCCCAAATATAGCTTTTATCTTTTCATAGGTATCGATGGCATCCCCTTCAATAAAACCTTCTTGAAAAATAGAATCCAAAACTTGCTTGAAAGAAGAAGGTAAGCCAACATAAAAACTTTTTAAGTAAATCTTAATTTGATATCGGGGCACATAGCTGGCTCGAATCCTTAATAGCCTATCCCAAGCATCTTTCAAAGATTCATCAAGCAAATAACAAAAAATTCCGGGGTCATCTTCATCAAAATTATTCAAACTCTCATCGATAATCCCGGTAGGTCTTTCCAGAGCATCATTATTTATGAGCTTAGAGAGGACAGAGGGACTATCCAAAGTATTAAAGCCTGGGAGAAATCCCTTAGCCCCTTTTGGTTCGGCCATGGCGAAAGAAAGGCAAAGGTTTTCGAAAATCATTTTAGAAGTCGGGGAGAGGAAAACGAGAGGCGAATGGCAAATAATCTAATGCGAGGGACAAGAGTTTATGATGGGTACTTGGTATGTCTTGACTTGGCGTAGATCTCCCCGGCAACGGCGCCAGAAATCCTTCTTGCTACCTCTTGAGCATGCGTTGGTTTTCCCTTGAAGAGGAAAGGGTGATGCAGCAAAGTAGCATAATTATTTCCCTCAGTTTTTGAGAACTAAGGTATCAATCCAGTAGGAGACAACACACAAGTCACCTAGTGCAAGCACAAACAATCAAGAACCTTGCAACCAACGCGATAAAGGGGTTGTCAATCCCTTCACGGTCACTCGCAAAAGTGAGATCTAATAGAGATAGTAAAATAAATATTTTTGGTATTTTTGTTGTATAGATTGGAAAGTAAAGATTGCAAAATAGTAAACGAGATGCGATGTAAATAAAAGATATGCAATATAATAAGAAAGAGACCCGGGGGCCATAGGTTTCACTAGTGGCTTCTCTCAAGATAGCATGTATTATGGTGGGTGAACAAATTACTGCCGAGCAATTGATAAAAAAGTGCATAGTTATGAAGATATCTAAGGCAATGATCATGAATATAGGCATCACGTCCGTGTCAAGTAGATCGAAACGATTCTGCATCTACTACTATTACTCCACACATCGACCGCTATCCAGCATGCATCTAGAGTATTAAGTCCATAAGAACAGAGTAACGCATTAAGAAAGATGACATGATGTAGAGGGATAAACTCAAGCAATATATATATAAACCCCATTTTTTATCCTCGATGGCAACAATACAATACGTGCCTTGCTGCCCCTACTGTCACTGGGAAAGGACAGCGCAAGATTGAACCCAAAGCTAAGCACTTCTCCCATTGCAAGAAAGATCAATCTAGTAGGCCAAACTAAACCGATAATTCGAAGAGACTTGCAAAGATATCAAATCATGCATATAAGAATTCAGAGAAGAACCAAATAATATTCATAGATAATCAAGTTCATAAAATCCACAATTCATCGGATCTCGACAAACACACCGCAAACGAGTATTACATCGAATAGATCTCCAAGAACATCGAGGAGAACTTTGTATTGAGAATCAAAGAGAGAGAAGAAGCCATCTAGCTAATAACTATGGACCCGAAGGTCTGTGGTAAACTACTCACGCTTCATCGGAGAGGATATGGTGTTGATGTAGAAGCCCTCCATGATCGATTCCCCCTCCGCAGATCGCCGGAAAAGGCCCCAAGATGGGATCTCATGGGTACAGAAGGTTGCGGCGGTGGAAAAGTGGTTTCGTGGCTCCCCTGATGTTTTTAGGGTATAAGAGTATATATAGGCGAAAGAAGTACGTCGGTGGAGCTACGAGGGGCCCACGAGGGTCGGGGGCACGCCTACTCCCCTGGGCGCGCCCTCCTGCCTCATGGCCGCCTCGTAGCGTCTCCTACTTCATCTCCAAGTCTTCTGGTTTGCTTTCAGTCCAAGAAAGATCATCGCGAAGGTTTCATTCCGTTTGGACTCCATTTGGTATTCCTTTTCTGCGAAACTCTAAAATAGGCAAAAAAACAGAAACTGGCACTGGGCCTCCAGTCAATAGGTTAGTCCCAAAAATAATATAGAAGAGCATATTGAAGCTCATTAAACATCCAAAACAGATAATATAATAGCATGGAACAATAAAAAAATTATAGATACGTTGGAGACGTATCAGACGGCAGGCGATGTTGCTCAAGACAATGAAGAGGGCGTCGCGGGCAAGCTTCCGAGATTCAGTCACGAAGCGACCGGCCCTTCCCTCTTCATGCGCCTTCAGCTTGTCAATCAACTCGTTGAAGAAGACCCCTAGCTTGACACTGGGGACCTACTGCCTGCTGGCTGAGAAGACTGGCCCTTCCATGCCCATCGCTGCAGTCTGAGCAGAGAGACGCCCGGCAATGTCGATCAAACTCTTGATTCAGAGGTCAACCTGCTCGGGATGATTCTCCAACTTATCCTATGCATCCTTCTGAAGGCGCCTTGCGGTGTCCAGGTCCTTCATAAACTGCTGCCCACGGACCCCGCTGGATTCTGCCGAGCTTTCCAAGGTGCCGATCCTGGCCTTCAGGTCTTCAATGGTGCCATTAGCATTCTCGAGGCCTTGGCTCTTGGAGGAGAGCTGCGATTGTATATCCTTTAGAAGGATCTCTGCTTTCTGCGCCTCCTCCTTGAGGGCCAAGACTTCCTTGGCGCTCCCGGCAAGCTTTTCCTTCAGCTTGGCCACCTATTGGTCAAGGTCAACCTTGGGAGAGGATGCGGCGGCAAGGTCATCAGCAAGCTTCTTCAGTTGGATGGCAGAATCAGCAGCAAGGGCATCTAGGGCGGCCTTGTGCTTGTCCTCTAGCTCCTTGGTGCGCTGCCGCACAAGGGCTTCCAGGTCATCAACCTTGGCGCGGAGGGTAGCCTCGAGTTTCTCCTCCCGGGAGGAGATATCCTACTCCCTTGTAACGCCCACGATGCGGCTATATCTCCCACGTGTTGAGGCACGACTTAGAGGCATAACCGCATTGTAGGTATTGTCGCAAGAAGGGTCATCTTCACACAATCCCATGTAATGAACAAGAATGGGATAACGAGAGTTGGCTTACAATCGCCACTTCACACAATAAATAAATTTAATTCATACATCATCCAAAATCCACACATAGACCGACTACGGTCAAATCCAAATGAAAATAAGATAACCCCGAATGCTAGATCCACGATCGTCCCAACTGGGCTCCACTACTGATCATCAGGAAAGGAAACATAGTAACGACCACGTTCCTCGTCGAACTCCCACTTGAGCTCGGTTGCGTCATCTGCACTGGTATCATCGGCACCTGCAACTGTTTTGGTAGAATCTGTGAGTCATGAGGACTCAGCAATCTCACACCCGCGAGATCAAGACTATTTAAGCTTATAGGAAAGGATGGGGTAATGAGGTGGAGCTGCAGCAAGCACTAAGCATATATGGTGGCTAACATACGCAAATAAGAGCGAGAAGAGGAGCAACGCAACGGTCGCGAAGCTAGAAATGATCAAGAAGTGATCCTGAAACTACTTACATTCATACATAACCCAGACCGTGTTCACTTCCCGGACTCCACCGAAAAGGGACCATCACGGCTACACACACGGTTGATGTATTTTAATTAAGTCAAGTGTCAAGTTCTCTACCACCGGACATTAACAAATTCCCATCTGCCTCATAACCGCGGGCACGGCTTTCGAAAGATAATACCCTGCAGGGGTGTCCCAACTTAGCCCATTATAAGCTCTCACGGTCAACGAAGGATAAACCTTCTCCCGGGAAGACCCGATCAGTCTCGGAATCCCGGTTTACAAGACATTTCGACAATGGTAAAACAAGACCAGCAAAGCCGCCTGAATGTGACGACAAATCCCGATAGGAGCTGCACATATCTCATTCTCAGGGCACACCGGATTGTCCAAGCTTCCGATAGGCGAGCCCAGAGTTTCCCCTGGTGGCCACCGGCGACTGACGGGTTGGACCAACACTCAGAGGAGCACTGGCCCGGGGGTTTAAAATAAAGATGACCCTCGGGCTCGCGAAAACCCGAGGGAAGAAGGCTTAGGTGGAAAATGGTAAAACGAAGGTTGGGCCTTACTGGAGGAGTTTTATTCAAGGCGAACTGTCAAGGGGGTCCCATAAATCACCCAACCGCGTAAGGAACACAAGATCAAGGAACATAACACCGGTATGACGGAAACTAGGGCGGCAAGAGTGGAACAAAACACCAGACATAAGGCCGAGCCTTCCACCCTTTACCAAATATATAGATGCATTAATTAAATAAGAGATATTGTGATATTCCAAAATATCCATGTTCCAACATGGAACCAACTTCAACTTCACCTGCAACTAGCAACACTATAAGAAGGGCTGAGCAAAAGCGGTAACTTAGCCAAACAACGGTTTGCTAGGAAAGGATGGTTAGAGGATTGACATGGAAATATGGGAGGCATGATATAGCAAGTGGTAGGTGGCGCAGCATAGCAATAGAACGAACAACTAGCAAAGCAAAGATAGAAGTGATTTCGAGGGTATGGTCATCTTGCCTGCAAGGCTCTCAGAGTTGTCGAAAGCTTGATCCTCGTAAGCGTACTCAACAGGTTCCTCGTTCACGAACTCATCTCCCGGCTCTACCCACAGCAAGAACACAAGAAATGGATCCACAATCAATCACGGGAAATGCACAAGCAACATGATGCTATACATGCATGATAGGCGAAATGTGATATGCGATGCATATGCGTGCTCCGGAAGAAAACAGATGAACATGGCATCAACTTGGCAAACCAAGTATTTCACTGGAAAGATGAGATGATTTCGGTCGAAATCAATATAAAGATCACCGAAAACGGATGCACGGTTTGCAAATGGCAAGCAAAACAAGAACGACACACTTCTGCGATTAACAGCATGATAGCACTTAGAATACATCAAGTAACTATACTACAATACCTCAACATAGCAACAAGCATATGGCAGTGATCTACAGGAGATGCTTGACAAAAGATGAACACTGAGCTACGGCTAGATCACAATATAACAGGTTCAAACAAGCATGGCAAAAGTGCAAAAGATATCAGCTTCACAGACTTGGTGAAAATACTGAACATGGCTGAAACAGCATCAGGTAGCAATGTTCAGAGCAAGCAAAACACATGCTACAGGAACTTATCATAGCAAAACAAGGCATGGCATGAATCTACTAAATGCATAGAACAAAAGTCCCTTACTGATCATGAGCCAAAAAGGCACAGAAGATATGATGGCACCCATGTAAACATAGCAATTTTCGTTAACAGGTTCCAGACTTTGCAGAAAACAGAACATGGCATTAACAGAATTATGAAGGCATCTTTGTGAGCTCGATTCACTCATTGCAAAGCAATGCATGACAAAACAAGCATACAACAAGATGGCATGTTCATGAAGCTAACCAAGGCAAGCGCAAGTTCATAGCATGTATGGATCAACTACAACAACCTTAGCAAAATTGAGTATCACGTTAACAATCTGCGAGAAACATTTTATAGCACAAGTAGAGCAAGATTAAGACATGCTAGGGCACTCCATAATTGCAAACAGGGGCATGGATGGATAGAGCACAATTATATCTACAAAACATCCTTACTGAACATCCCAAAAGAAGCATGGATCTCACTGTAGACACATGGATACATGGCATCAAAATAACAGCAGCAAAAGATTTGCAAAATTCTGTCCCTGGCAACAGAAACATCACGAAGCCTAGTTTGCATGCTTGTGATAGTCACCACATAGATCACAAAAATACATGGCATACACCCCTGTAACGATGGCATGTCATAGATGAAAACACCTGTAGAGCTCATGCCCATAAGATGCACACATCAAACGCAACAAAAATAACAAAACATCAAGTTCTGATAAGTAACAGCAGTAAACATCATATAGCACTCTTGCAACAGAGATTTGGGCATCAACATGAACTCAAACGAGCATGGCACAATGGAACAAAATGAAGAGCATCTCGTGGCGAACATTTTGATATATCATGCATGCAAAACGAAGCAGTATGCAATGAGATATGCCATGATGAACAGAGCAACATAACGGGATATAATCGGGACTTAGCAGAAAAACGAGGAGGAAAAACAACCTTGTCAGATCCAGATCTGGCGCGGAATTCGAGGTTCACCGGTGCGCTCGCCGGAGATGGGGAAGGAGGATGGCGGCCGGATCCGGTGCGGGCGCGCCGGCGATGGAGCGTGGAGCGGCGGCGGTCGGCGGAGGCGGCGGCGGTAGGCG
>NC_057805.1:394523345-394545786 GCF_018294505.1 Triticum aestivum
GGCGGCGGCGCGGGTTCGTCCGGCGCGGGACGGATGCGTCCGGCGGCGGAGAGGGGAAGGGGTTAGGGTTTCGTGTGCGCGAAAAATCCGGGGGATCACTTATTTATAGGTAGAGGGAGCTAGGAGACTTCAAATGGAGTGCGGTTTTCGCCCACACGATCGTGATCGAACAACCGAGAGCATGGAGGGGGCTTAGATGGGTTATTGGGCTGTTTGGAGGGGGGTTTGGCTGCAACACACAAAAGGCCTTTGCGGTTACCTGGTTAACCGTTGGAGCATCAAACGACCTCCAAATGGAACAAAACTTGACAGGTGGTCTACCGGTGGTGTACCAAGGCCACTTGGCAAACCTCGGTCCATTCCGAGAACGTTTAACACCCGCTCATGTAAAGAGACAAGAGGGGTGTGCCGGTGCATGTGGGAGTGTCGGATTGCAAAACGGACAACGGGAAAAATGCTCGGATGCATGAGACAAACATGTATGCAAATGAGATGCGCATGATGACATGATATGAGATGCATGACATGAACAAAATGCAAAACGAAAGACAAAACCCGACCACGAAGGGAATATCATAACACATAGCCGAAAATGGCAAGAGTTGGATTTACAAATATGGAAAATTACATCCGGGGTGTTACAACACTCCACCACTACGAGAGGATCTCGTCCCGAGATCTAGGACTGAAAGAACTCCGGATATTCGGAACGGAGGTGGTCTTCGCGCTCCCAGGTGGCTTCTCGGTCGGAATGGTGCGACCACTTCACTTTTAGGAATTTGATTGACTTGTTGCGAGTCTTGCGCTCAGTTTCCTCAAGAATAGCAACGGGGTGCTCATGATAAGATAGATGTTCTTGGAGGTCAATCTCTTTGAAGTTGATGGTGCGCTCAGGAGTCTTGAAGCACTTGCGAAGCTGTGACACGTGGAACACATCATGCACGTTCGCGAAGTTGGAGGGAAGCTCAAGTTGATAGGCGAGGTCGCCTCTTTTGCCAATGATCTTGAAAGGACCCACGTATCTAGGGGCAAGCTTCCCTTTGATACCGAAGCGATGAGTGCCTTTCATTGGAGAGACGCGGAGGTAGACATGGTCTCCGATCTCGAAAGCCAAGTCACGGTGCTTACTATCATAGTAACTCTTCTGGCGCGATTGCGCGGCTTTGAGATTTTCACGGATGACTTTACACATTGCTTCAGCCTCTGTGATTAAGTCATTGCCAAGAAGTTGGCGTTCACCAGTCTCTGACCAATTGAGAGGAGTACGACACTTTCTGCCATATAGAATCTCGAATGGGGCCTTGCCCGAACTCGCTTGGAAGCTGTTGTTGTAGGAGAACTCGGCATATGGGAGGCAATCTTCCCACTTCATGCCAAAGGAAATGACACAAGCCCTGAGCATATCTTCAAGTATTTGATTTACTCGCTCGACTTGGCCACTGGTTTGAGGATGGAAAGCTGTGCTGAAGCGAATGTTGGTGCCCATGGCCTTCTGGAAAGAGTCCCAGAACTTAGAAGTGAAGATGCTTCCACGATCTGAAGAAATTAATTGTGGAATGCCGTGCAAGGAGACAATCCTGGAGGTGTATAGCTCTGCCAACTGAGCTGCTGTGATAGATTCTTTGATTGGAAGGAAATGAGCCACTTTAGTAAGCTTGTCGATGACAACGAAGATAGCATCATTTCCGCATTTGGACTTAGGAAATCCAGTCACGAAGTCCATTTCGATATGATCAAACTTCCATTCTGGAATAGCAAGAGGTTGGAGGATACCAGCTGGTCGTTGGTGTTCTGCTTTCACCCTTTGACAGACATCAAAAAATTCGTTCACGAATTGAGCGATTTCTCGCTTCATTCGAGTCCACCAGTACGACTGCTTGAGGTCATGGTACATCTTCGTACTTCCAGGATGAATGGAAAGAAGAGAATTGTGCGCCTCGTTCATAATGACTTTCCTTAGATCACCTTTAGGAACCACAATCCGGTCCACGAAGAATAAAGTGTCTCTGTCATCAATGCGATAGCACTTGTATTTGGAAAGACCCTTGTCGATACCACGTTTCACCTTCTTCACCATGGTATCCAGGAGTTGTGCCTCACGAATTTGATCTTCCAAAGTAGGAGAGACTAGGAGGTTGGCAAGAAAGCCTTGAGGAACAACTTGGAGATTCAGTTTGCGGAAAGCTTCACAAAGATCCGGTTGAAATGGCTTGAGAATTAAGCTGCTGCAATAAGCCTTCCTGCTCAAAGCATCTGCAATGACATTGGCCTTGCCTGGAGTATATTCAATACTCGGATTGTACTCTTCAATCATTTCGACCCATCGAGTTTGCGTGAGGTTGAGGTTTGGCTGAGTGAAGATGTACTTGAGACTCTTGTGATCGGTGAATATGTCCACTTTCCTTCCCAACAAGAGATGTCTCCATGTTATTAATGCATGAACAACTGCTGCCAACTCAAGATCGTGAGTGGGGTAGTTCTTTTCGTTGGCCTTCAACTGACGATAGGTATAGGCCACAACTTTCTTCTCTTGCATTAACACAGCACCGAGACCTAGAAGAGAAGCATCACAGAAAACTTCGAATGGCTTGGATTCGTCAGGAGGAGTTAAGACAGGAGCTCTGACGAGTTTCTCTTTGAGAGTGTTGAAAGCAACGTCACACTCGGGAGTCCAGACATACTTCACATGCTTCTGGAGTAGGTTGGAAAGAGGCTTTGCAATCTTAGAGAAATTCTCAACGAATCTTCGGCAATAGCTTGCAAGACCAAGAAAACTGCGAAGCTGCTTGACATTCTGAGGAGGTTCCCAATTCACAATTAAAGACACCTTCTCGGGATTAACAGCGATGCCCTTGGCAGAGATGATATGACCAAGGTAAAGAACTTCATCAAGCCAAAACTCACATTTGGAAAACTTCGCATAGAATTGATACTCTCTGAGCTTGTCGAGCACCAATCGCAAATGTTTGGCATGATCCTTATTATTCTTGGAGAAGACCAAGATATCATCGAGATACACCAGGATGAATTCATTGGTATAGGGGTTGAAGATGAAATTCATCATTCGAGAGAATGTTGGAGGAGCATTGACAAGGCCGAAAGACATGACAGTATATTCATAAGAACCAAAGCTTGTTCTGAATGCTGTCTTGGGAATATCTTCTTCACGAATGCGAATCTGATGATAACCCATCCGGAGGTCAAGCTTGGAGAATACTTTAGCACCTTTGAGTTGCTCGAATAGCTCATTGATGTTGGGAAGTGGATACTTGTTCTTGATTGTCTTCTTGTTCAATGGACGGTAGTCGACACAAAGTCGGTCCGTGCCATCCTTCTTCTGGACAAAAAGAACATCACAACCCCATGGAGATGAACTCGGTCTGATCAAACCCAGACGCTCTTGTTCATCGAGCTGTTTCATCAATTCTTTCAGCTCCATGGTTCCAAGCTTGTAAGGACGCTTGCAAACGGGTTCCGTGCCAGGCTCAAGATCGATAACGAACTCAACTGGCCGGTGAGGAGGCATACCCGGAAGCTCTTCTGGAAAGACATCTTGGTACTCACAAACGACTGGAATCTGAGAAATTGCGTCTAGCTCGCCCTTCTCATTGAGAGAAAATAACCGAATGGTCTCATCACGAGCGGCATAGATGATCACATCCTCAGAAGAGTGTGTCAATTGAATTTCCCTGGCAACACAATCAAGTTGAGCTTTGTGCTTAGAAAGCCAGTCCATCCCGAGAATTAGATCAATATTCGAGTCACCAAGGACAATTGGTTTAGACAGAAATTTATAATTTCCCATCTTGATGGAAACATTCGGAACCATGTAGCTTGCGTTCATGCATTTGCCCGGAGAGACAACTGCTAACGTTCTAGGAAATTCTTGGAAATGCAACTCATGCTTAGATGCAAATGGTCTTGAGATGAAACTAAGCGATGCACCAGTGTCAAAAAGAACTTTTGGAGGAAAATCGTTAACAGGAAGATTACCCATTATCACTTCTGAAGAGTCCTCTGCCTGAGCTGCGTTCATCTTGTTGACCTTTGCAAACTTGGGATTATGCTTGACCACTAAATTGCTGGAAGATCTCACAGGAGGAGGAGGCGGAAGGCGCCTTTGGTTGAAGCACTTGTTAGCATAGTGACCTTTCTGCTGACACTTGTTGCAAGTCACCTCTGAGAGTGGACGATGATAAGGAGCATTCGACTTTGGAGCTTGATTCTGAGACTTGTTCTGATAGCCAGGGTTGGGTGGGTGGGAAGATCCATGGCCACCTTTGTTCTTCTGCTGGAAAGGCTGACGAGACGGAGGAGGAGGAGGCAACCAGAACTTCTGTTGCTTAGCAGCCACTAGTGAGGAAAAGAAGACTGAACTGCGTCCCTGACTCTCTTCTTAGAAGCCTCACACTTGAGCTGAGCAGCCTCTTGCTTCAGTACCATATTGTAGAAATCATCATACTTGGTCGGCTCAAAAAGCACGAGAGGTAATTGCAGATCTTCTCTGAGGCCACCTCTGAATTGATAGATCATGCTCTTTTCATCAGGAACGTCTTGCTTAGCGAAGCGAGCAAGTTTCTGAAACTGGGTATTGTATTGATACACAGACATGCTGCATTGCTTGAGATTGCGGAACTCCTCACGCTTCCTCTCAACAACACTTTGTGGAATGTGGTGAGCTTTGAAGTCTCGGCGGAAATCATCCCAGGTAATCACATGACCTCCTCTGGAATCTTTGTATTGTTGATACCACTCGGTAGCTTGATCCTTGAGTTGAAAAGAAGCGAACTTGACAAAGTCCTCAGGCCTGCCATTGCTACATTCAAAATGCTTATTGATGTCCACGAGCCAATCATCGGCGTCTGTGGCCTCGGCACATCAGCTGAAAGACTTCGGCTGATTTGCGAGGAACTGGTTGAGGGTAGCGAAGTGAGGCTGATTGTTGCCTTGACCTTGACTTCCTTGGTTGCCTTTCCCTTGGGTGCGCTCTTGCAAGAGTTGCAAAATCATCTGAGCATTGGCGTTGGTGGCTGCCATGATAGCTTGCCATGCCTCCGGAGGCGGAGGTGGTGGCGGAGGGTTCGCCTAACTCCCCTCATTGCGTTCCGGATTCTGACGCGTTGGCGGAGCCATCCTGAAGAAGGTGACATCCGTTAGCATCTTGATAGACAGATAGACAAGTTGAATCAACGGATAGAAATTGCAACATATAGTCTTCACCATAAACATTCGAATGAGGATGAACGAATGAATTCCATAGTAAATCATCACACTTCCATTAAGGTGAGCAGCCACTTGATAAGAGATTGATGAATGAAATAACAAGGTGCAACTGGAACAAATAAGTGGTAAGGATTACCCAATCACAAACCAAATATCTGCGGGAAGAAATGCTAAGAGCTACTTGAATCCCACCTATAAACTCCCGAAACTTTCTGGTTATGCAATCTGGTGTTGGGGATACAGGGGACACAAAATATATCACCCAAACTAGCAATCCCTAGATCCAGCTGTATCCATCCGTCAACACATAACCAAGAAACCTTCGGAAATCGTGTACCTCAACCTTCGAAAAGCATCCGTTATACGAGTTATGGCAATACTCCCGAACTCCCGCCCCAATACTGGGTGGCGTCGAGGTGATCGCACCAACAACTTCATAAAAGAGATTTTCGATGTCAGCGAAACTCAGGTATTCCAGAACTGCAATGATAAAATTGTGACGACAACACCTCGGAGCTCAACTCCCCGGGACACTGCCACAACCCCTAAATGTCAGGAGGAACCAAGAAAAATGTTCTCGTCACAAAACCATCGAAACGATTCCAAGATACCCGCGTGATCCTAAATTTTTTTTAGTGAAATTTGAGGAGAGAAGAGTCAAAACTTCTACGTCAGGAGGCCTCACCAGAGCGACGAAGGGACCGAGGAGTAAAAAGAATCCTACTCTCCGATATATATAATCCTAAGACTCAAAACATTTTTGTTCTAGACTCAACAACGCCAGCGATTCGATCAAGCAGGGGGCTCCTATGTCGGGGATGGCTCTGATTACCAACTTGTAACGCCCACGATGCGGCTATATCTCCCACGTGTCGAGGCACGACTTAGAGGCATAACCGCATTGTAGGTATTGTCGCAAGAAGGGTCATCTTCACACAATCCCATGTAATGAACAAGAATGGGATAACGAGAGTTGGCTTACAATCGCCACTTCACACAATACATAAATTTAATTCATACATCATCCAAAATCCACACATAGACCGACTACGGTCAAATCCAAATGAAAATAAGATAACCCCAAATGCTAGATCCCCGATCGTCCCAACTGGGCTCCACTACTGATCATCAGGAAACGAAACATAGTAACGACCACGTTCCTCATCGAACTCCCACTTGAGCTTGGTTGCGTCATCTGCACTGGTATCGTTGGCACCTGCAACTGTTTTGGTAGAATCTATGAGTCACGAGGACTCAACAATCTCACACCCGCGAGATCAAGACTATTTAAGCTTATAGGAAAGGATGGGGTAATGAGGTGGAGCTGCACCAAGCACTAAGCATATATGGTGGCTAACATACGCAAATAAGAGCGAGAAGAGGAGCAACGCAACGGTCGCGAAGCTAGAAATGATCAAGAAGTGATCCTGAAACTACTTACGTTCATACATAACCCAGACCGTGTTCACTTCCCGGACTCCGCCGAAAAGGGACCATCACGGCTACACACACGGTTGATGTATTTTAATTAAGTCAAGTGTCAAGTTCTCTACCACCGGACATTAACAAATTCCCATCTGCCTCATAACCGCGGGCACGGCTTTCGAAAGATAATACCCTGTAGGGGTGTCCCAACTTAGCCCATTATAAGCTCTCACGGTCAACGAAGGATAAACCTTCTCCCGGGAAGACCCGATCAGTCTCGGAATCCCGGTTTACAAGACATTTCGACAATGGTAAAACAAGACCAGCAAAGCCGCCCGAATGTGCCAACAAATCCCGATAGGAGCTGCACATATCTCGTTCTCAGGGCACACCGGATTGTCCAAGCTTCCGATAGGCGAGCCCAGAGTTGCCCCTGGTGGCCACCGGCGACTGACGGGTTGGACCAACACTCAGAGGAGCACTGGCCCGAGGGTTTAAAATAAAGATGACCCTCGGGCTCGCGAAAACCCGAGGGAAGAAGGCTTAGGTGGCAAATGGTAAAACCAAGGTTGGGCCTTACTGGAGGAGTTTTATTCAAGGCGAACTGTCAAGGGGGTCCCATAAATCACCCAACCGCGTAAGGAACACAAGATCAAGGAACATAACACCGGTATGACGGAAACGTAACCACCCTTTACCAAATATATAGATGCATTAATTAAATAAGAGATATTGTGATATTCCAAAATATCCATGTTCCAACATGGAACCAACTTCAACTTCACCTGCAACTAGTAACGCTATAAGAAGGGCTGAGCAAAAGGGGTAACTTGGCCAAACAACGGTTTTCTAGGAAAGGATGGTTAGAGGCTTGACATGGCAATGTGGGAGGCATGATATAGAAAGTGGTAGGTGGCGCAGCATAGCAATAGAACGAACAACTAGCAAAGCAAAGATAGAAGTGATTTCGAGGGTATGGTCATCTTGCCTGCAAGGTTCTCAGAGTTGTCGAAAGCTTGATCCTCGTACGCGTACTCAACAGGTTCCTCATTCACGAACTCGTCTCCCAGTTCTACCCACAGCAAGAACACAAGAAATGGATCCACAATCAATCACGGGAATGCACAAGCAACATGATGCTATACATGCATGATAGGCGAAATGTGATATGCGATGCATATGCGTGCTCCGGAAGAAAAAGGATGAACATGGCATCAACTTGGCAAACCAAGTATCCCACTGGAAAGATGAGATGATTTCGGTCGAAATCGATATAAAGATGAGCGGAAACGGATGCACGGTTTGCAAATGGCAAGCAAAACAAGAACGACACACTTCTGCGATTAACAACATGATAGCACTTAGAATACATCAAATAACTATACTACAGCACCTCAACATAGCAACAAAGCATATGGCAGTGATCTACAGGAGATGCTTGACAAAATATGAACACTGAGCTATGGCTAGATCACAATATAACAGGTTCAAACAAGCATGGCAAAAGTGCAAAAGATATCAGCTTCACAGACTTGGTGAAAATACTGAACATGGCTGAAACAGCATCAGGTTGCAACGTTCAGAGCAAGCAAAACACATGCTACAGGAACTTATCATAGCAAAACAAGGCATGGCATGAATCTACTAAATGCATAGAACAAAAGTCCCTTACTGATCATGAGCCAAAAAGGCACAGAAGATATGATGGCACCTGTCGTGGAATTGTCACGGCAGATGTCCTCGAGCTAGGACTTAGTCGTGGAGCCATTGCAGCTAGGAAGCTTGAAGGGGTTAAACGGGACAAGGAACACGAGGGTTATACTGGTTCGGCCCCTTACGGTGAAGGTAAAAGCCTACGTCTAGTTGAGGTGGTATTGATTAGGGTTTCGATGACCAGGGAGCTTAACTCCTATGCCTGGCTCTCGACGAGATCTTACTTGTCCTGAACCGCCGCCGAGTCGTCCCTTTATATAGAGAGGTTGACGCCCAGCGGCTCTCAGAGTCCCGGCCGGCTCATAACAGTGTCCGGCTCGGACTCTTATCTATTCTTGCCTTACACTACAAGTTTTACCCTAACGGCGGCTAATGCTACGGGCCTTAAGCCATCTCCGGGTCTGGGGCCCGTTATTGACCCGCCGTCTGCATCTTTGGTATGGGGCTTCGCGTAGTAACCATCATGGGTAACCCGGCCCCTCCTGGGCGGGTGACTCCAATGGTTATATTCTCAACATTAGGCCCCAGATTGATTTGAGCTGGCTCATGTCAATCTTCAATCCTTTCGACAGAAAATCTCCGGCTTACAATTGTGTGAAGGCTATAACCCGTCGTGACGTCATCTTCTGGATTCCGGGTAACCCGCCGTGACGTCATCTTCCATTAAGTCCATTTTTTACTCCACCATTTCCGCAACGGATCTTATCTTTAACTGCCGTCCCGAAAATCGAGGCGTTTATATGGCGAGATAACCACGCCGTGGCCTCCTCGTTTCTCGCGCCCACTTATGAGCCTCACCTTATAAATAGCCTGGCCCATGAGCCTCTGGTCACTCGTTGCCTCTATCTTCTTCCTCCTCTCTCCTACTGTGCTGTCGCCCGAGCTCCGCCGCCGCCGCCGCGGATCTCCTCGTCCTCACCAACTCCGGCCGCTGCATCAACCTGTCGTGTCCAGAGAAAATGGCGGCGACCTCCGCGACTCACCAGCACCCGTAAGCCCTCGCCACTCCATAGAGTAGATCCACATTAGGTTCTTTGCTGTTCTTCCCGTGTTCTTTGCCGTTCCTCACGAGTTCTCGGTAGATTTCATTTTTACCACCTTTCTTGATCTTTAGACTGTATAGAACTGTTGCGGTAGTTGTTTCACGCCCGTTTCCAATGTACATAGATCCCTTCTCATTGCATAAAGGCTCCGTTCGAACTTATGAACTTCTTCTGCGTCTGTTTTAGGTCTAGAAACTTTTCCTTTTAGTCGACCATTTTGATCCAAAATAATTACTACGATCTGTGAAACTTGTTTTCACCACACTTAGTAAAAAACTGCATCTGCTAAGCTATGGCGGCTTACATTTCCGGCTCAAAGAAGCCACGCGCCGTAAAACTTTCCGGCTCAAAAGAAGCCACGCGCCGTAAAATTTGCCGGCTCATTTATGATAAAGCTGTAGACAATTTGAATTACTCTCGCTACCTTAAGCGGCTTAGATAACCCGATGCACTTAGCCATATGTCATTAGGCCCCTTCATAAGCCGCCACTTTAAACATTGAACTGTAAACCTCCTCCGGCTTATAATTGAACCGGACATTTCCTTTTATCATAGGCTTCCGTCTTTCACAATGCCTCCCAAAGCTCCCAAGGCACCCATCACATGCAACTGGATGAGATCCAATGTAACTGACGAAACCTTAGCGGACTTTGTGAAGACGGGTCTCTTGCCCAAGAAGGATGTCATGTCTTACCGGGCCCCTGACCCATCAGAGGAGAGACCGCAACCAAAGGATGGTGAAGTGGTAATATTTGCGGATCACATGAGCCGGGGCTTCGCACCGCCCGGCTCAAAGTTCTTTAGAGATGTGCTGAATTTCTTTGATCTGCGGCCACAAGACATAGGACCCAATTCGGTGTTGAATATATGCAACTTCCAAGTATTCTGCGAAGTCTACCTTGGAGAAGAGCCCAGCCTTCTGCTCTTTAGAGAGCTATTCTATTTGAACCGCCAGAATGAGTGCGCCAACGGACCGAGCCTGGAACTTGGTGGAATCTCCATTCAACGCCGGAGGGACTGCCTCTTTCCTTACGCTGAGCTGCCCAGCCATCCAAAGGACTGGAACCAGACGTGGTTTTATTGCCAGGACACATCTCCGGCTGACAAGAGCCCTCTGCCCGGCTTTCGTGTCGTGCGTCTGGAACCAAACCACCCTCTGCCAGACAAACTATCTCAGGCGGAGCGTCAACCTCTGATCCCCACCATCAACAAGATCAAGGCTCTCCTGGGCAACGGCCTCATCTGGTCCGGGTCTGGATCTCCTGGCGGGTGATCCCCTTAAGCCGCCGCCCCGGTATAATGTGTGATTACACGGGCCGGAAAGATTACCCTCTGCGACACAGCCGCAATGATCTACCTAAAGACGTTGTCGACGACATGACCAAGGCCCTCTTAAATGAGAGCTTGACAGACTGCGGGCGGACCGGCTTAAGCCCCTTCTGCAAGACTAACCCGGCCCCAGCGGTAAGCCACTGATCTGAACATCTTATTTTCTCCTTAGATAGTCTTCATCTGAACCTTAAGAAGTCTTCATTGTATTTTTCAGGCTGAAGATAAATTCTGGAAGGTCAAGTACGACCATGAGGCGGCTAAAAAAGCCAGAAAAGCTAAGAAAGCCGCCAGGAGAGCTGCTCCCCGCAAGAAAGGAAGCAGGCCTATTGCCTTAGAGCTGCTTCAACTAAGTGACAGCTCCGAGTCAGAGGTAACCCCTAAATCTGTAAGCTCTTGTCTTTGTTTCCGCTTTTCTGCTGTCTTTTGGCCACCTTATTAACTTGACTATCCACAGGATGACACCGGAGCAAGTAACCCGGTGACTGAAGAGGTAATGACACTTTCCTCCGACTCGGAGCCCTTGCCAAGGTTGAAAGTCCGAAGAGTAACCCAGAAAGTAAGATTTTCACATCCTTTAGCTTATCAAGATCCTCAATTTCTTTTGAAGCAACAGATTCATGAGAGCCGGCGGCACACCCGGACCAACAAAGATGCAGACCTCTCCTCCGGCTTACCTGAAGCGTCGAGGAAGCGCCGGACCGAGATTATCTCCAACTTATATCCTTTTCATCCTTTGGCGGGTGTTACACGTCAACCGCTCAATTCTTCTGATTCAAACTATCAGGAAACTTCACCTTCCTCTGGTGACTCGATGCAATCGAACCTGCCGGCTTTCAAGACCGTACCCGGGTAATGATGATCATCTCTTGTTGTGCTTATCTTTACTCATGCTTTTGTACTAACCTTTTGTTCTTTCAGTGCCCAGGCAAAGCTCAGTAAAAGAGCGAAGAAGAATAAGCCGGTCGAAGAGCCCGTCTTGCCTGAGCCGGAGGTTTCAGCCCAAGAGCCGCCAGCTGCCTCTGCTCCTGAAGCCACCACTCCAACCGACGAGCCAGCCATGGAGACTTCCACCAACCCGGACATCTCCAGCCCGGCTCAGCCGGCCGATGACCCGGACGTGGTAATCACCCGGACGGAGTTTGTCGAGCCGGGGAGACCCACTGCGCTGGCTAAGTGCTCTGCGAAGGAAGAGTTGCTAGAGCGCCACCGGGCCAAGCTGGACATCACCAACTACGCCAACCTGAGCATTGGAGAGATCATCTCCGGCTATGTCAATCAAGTGCATAGCAGCCGGGATTTGGAGATTGACAATGTGAAGCAGATACAGCAGAAGTCTGAGGTACCACTCTACTACTTACTGCATAATCATCTTTACCATACTAGCCGCAAGTCTACGACTTATGATAGAATATGTTGTAGACTTAATTTCCGGCTTACTTCCATGAACCGGTAATTTGTAGATAGAAACTTTCGACATGCATTAGCCCCCAAGTGCCAAGTGTCTTTGCTTGGAAAGTGCTTGGGACTTTAAAATTGCATAATGATTGTTCATACTATAACCCGGAAATTGTGCAGGCTGCTTGCAAAAAATTTGAGGTTGATATCTCCGAGCTAAAGAACCGCCTGAAGACTCAGGAAACTGAGACCCGGAAGGCCAACACCAAATTTGAGTCCAGTATTGCTGCTCAAGAGAAGCTGAAGAAGAAGTTTGAGGCTGAAAGGAAAACTTGGGTCGAAGAGAAAGCTGCTCTGGTAAGCCGGGCCGAACAGGCGGAGAAGACTCTGACGGAGAGAACCGCCGAACTCTCCGGCTTAAAGCGCCACGTGTCACAGATGGTCGCCGCAATTTTCGGTAAGTCATCCCGCCGGCTCTTGACAAGTTTATAGTCTTTATGTCTCATAACTCCCATCATTGCCAGCGGCTTATCTTACTTTGTTAAACAGGTCCCAGAAGCGCCAACCTCAATCAAAATGTGCTGACCAAGTTGAAGGCCGTGTACACTCTGGTGGAGCAACTCTACACCGGGTCACAGCGCGCCTTGGCCGTGGTGGCCCTATCCAATGAGGTTCCGACTCACCTGGCAGACGTGCTTCGCCGGCTTGCCGTTCTTCCTCAGCGTTTCCAAGAGCTGCGGCGAGCTTCTGCAAGAGCCGGAGCCATAGCTGCTCTGAGCCAGGCCAAGGCTTTCCTTCCAGAGCTAGACCCGGTGGACATTGCACTTGGTTACCCCAGCCTGAAGGAAGACGGCACCCCCTTCGACCAAAAGGACTTTGCTGCCTGTGTGAAGATCGTGTGCCCGGTGGCCACCCTGATTGGGAATGACACCGATCTGACCAAGTACCAGCCGGGTTACGACGCAGAGAATCGGAGGATCCCCACTCCGCGTTATGAAGCCGTCAGCTTGGTCCCGCCGACTCATAAGCACACCTTTGCCCCGGAAATTGACCCGGCCGGGTTAATTGACGAGGAAGCTCAATTTGAAGCTTTGAGCGGCATTGACTGGAAATCGTCAACCTTCCAGGTCTTGGGAACAGCCGGAGGAGTGGAGAGGGATGAGCCGGAAGCTTCAACCCGGCAAGCATCTTGACTCTTTAGGCGGCTTGTTAAACAATGCTTCACCCTTTTGGACTCGGGGAGTCTTGTAATAGAGTAGGACCAACATTTTAACTTTATCGTGCCATCGTGCACGTGTTGAATGCTTAAGTCCATTGAAGTTGCCTCCTTATATTCTTCCAGGTCATAATTGATCATTAATTTTCCTTAAGCTCAAATAGCTGTCTTTAACTATCCTGCATAGAAAAACAAGTCACAAGTCTCTAGGCGGCTTACCGCACTGAGAATCATAGTCTCATACATATAACCCGGAATATGAATCTAAGTCACCAAAGACTGGTCCTCAATTACGTCCTCGATATAACTGTAATAACATACTTACAGGCCTTCAAGTCTGCTTCCGGTTTATATAACCCGGATAATAAGGTTGGTACCTCAACTCCGGTTTACCTGTCTTGATAATGCTGATTGTGTGTGACTAACCTTGTGAATCAAAGTTAAGTCGGCGGAATAAGAACCGCCGTGTACACTGTTGATACAACCAGAAGAACTTGTTGTAAATCAGAAAATCAAAACTTAGGGGCTTCCGGTTCGAATACGACCAGAGACCCATCCCAAAGGGGTTAAGCTAAGATTCGAATGTGATCATATAGCCCCCAGTGGGTTTGGCGATGCCGATCAAGAGGGTACCGACAGCTATGTTCTCTTTGGTTCGAATATGACCCATGTTTGAACAGGAAGCCCCCAAATGACCTTAAGAGTTGTTTAATGACGCTGATTCGAATACGATCCACATCGGTTCCCAAAGGGGGTTGAGCTATGATTCAAATATGATCAAAGAAAACTCCCCAATGAGCTCGGCACTTTGCCAATCAAGTGGGTATCGACAGCTATGTTCTCTTTGGTTCGAATACGACCTATGTTTGAACAGGAAGCCCCCAAGTGATTATATTGCGTACGGCTAAATTCGAATACGATCATAAGCCGGATCCACCTCCAAGTTATCATGTGATCTTGTAATGGAAACAACACATTTACCTTTGGAGGAGAAAAAGGACAGAGGTCCTGCTTTATTGCTTATCATAATATATACATGGCTTATAGAAATATGTACATTATGAGAGCCGGTGGCTCAAGTGTAATAAGGCCGAAGCTGAGCTATGTTCCACGGCCGACGGGTCTCCTCCTCCGACTTGCGTGAATCTTTGTGCTCCCGAATGTCAATGAGGTAATATGACCCGTTGTGCAAGTTCTTGCTGACCACAAAGGGTCCTTCCCAAGGCGGGGATAGCTTGTGCGCATCTGTTTGATCTTGGATGAGCCGGAGCACCAGATCACCTTCCTGGAAGACCCGGGACTTAACCCGGCGACTGTGATAACGGCGCACGTCTTGTTGGTAAATCGCTGATCGAGCTGCTGCCACATCACGCTGTTCGTCCAACAAGTCAAGAGCATCTTGGCGCGCCTGTTCATTATCCGCCTCAACATAAGCCGCCACTCGAGGCGAGTCATGACGGATGTCACTGGGGAGGACTGCTTCCGCTCCATAAACCATGAAGAAAGGCGTGAAACCCGTAGACCTGTTAGGAGTAGTATTGATGCTCCATAACACGGAGGGTAACTCCTCCACCCAACAACCCGGCGTCCGTTGCAAAGGGACGAAAAGCCGGGGCTTGATGCCTTTCAGAATCTCCTGATTAGCCCTCTCAGCTTGACCATTGGATTGAGGGTGAGCCACTGGTGAAACATCAAGTCGAATATTCTCTCGTTGACAAAACTCCTCCATGGCGCCCTTGGACAGATTGGTACCATTGTCACTTATAATGCTGTGTGGAAAGCCAAAACGAAATATCACCCTTTTCATGAACTGAACCGCCGTGGCTGCATCACAGTTGCTAACTGGCTCTGCTTCAACCCACTTTGTGAATTTGTCAACTGCCACCAAGAGGTGGGTCTTCTTGTCCTTGGACCTTTTAAAAGGCCCAACCATATCAAGCCCCCAGACCGCAAATGGCCAAGTGATTGGTATCATCCTCAGCTCCTGAGCCGGCACATGAGCCCGTCGCGAGAACCTCTGGCAACCATCACATTTACTGACTAAGTCCTCCGCATCAGCATGAGCCGTCAGCCAATAAAAACCATGACGAAAAGCCTTGGCCACAAGGGATCTTGAGCCGGCGTGATGACCACAATCTCCTTCGTGAATCTCGCGCAAGATTTCTTGACCTTCCTCAGGAGAGACACAATGCTGGAACGCTCCCGTAACACTGCGGCGATGCAGCTCACCATTGATAACAACCATTGACTTAGACCGCCGGGTTATTTGTCTGGCCAAAATTTCATCCTCAGGCAAATCTCCCCGGGTCATGTAAGCCAAGTATGGCACCGTCCAGTCCGGGGTGATGTGGAGAGCCGCCACCAACTGTGCCTCCGGGTCAGGGACAGCCAAATCTTCCTCTGTAGGTACCTTAACAGAAGGGTTATGCAAGACGTCCAGGAAAGTATTAGGCGGCACCGGTTTTCGCTGAGAGCCCAGCCGGCTTAATGCATCAGCTGCCTCGTTCTTCCTGTGATCGATGTGCTCTACTTGGTAACCCTGAAAGTGTCCAGCAATGGCATCAACTTCACGACGATAAGCCGCCATGAGAGGGTCCTTGGAGTCCCACTTGCCTGATACTTGTTGAGCCACTAAGTCTGAGTCGCCGAAACACCTTACCCGGCTCAAGCTCATCTCCTTAGCCATCCGAAGACCATGGAGCAAAGCCTTGTACTCAGCCGCATTATTAGTGCAAGGAAACATCAACCGTAGCACATAATGAAACTTGTCACCCTTAGGGGAAGCCAATACAACTCCAGCCCCCGAGCCCTCCAATTGCCTGGACCCATCGAAGTGAATAGTCCAATATGTGTTATCTGGCTTTTCTTCAGGCACTTGTAGCTCTGTCCAATCGTTGATGAAATCCACCAAGGCTTGAGATTTAACAGCAGTGCGTGGTACGTATTTCAGACCATGAGGCCGGAGCTCTATAGCCCACTTAGCTACTCTCCCTATGGCTTCTCTATTTTGGATGATATCTCCAAGGGGAGCAGAACTAACCACCGTGATAGGGTGACCCTGGAAATAATGCTTAAGCTTCCGGCTTGCCATGAATACACCATAAACAAGCTTCTGCCAATGTGGATACCGCTGTTTGGACTCGATGAGCAGTTCACTGACGTAATAAACCGGCCGCTGAACCGGATGCTCCTTACCCTCTTCCTTGCGCTCCACCACCACAGCCACACTGACGGCCCGTGTGTTTGCAGCTACATACAGCAATAAAGGCTCCTTGTCAACCGGAGCAGCAAGGACTGGGGGCTCTGCCAGCTGTCTCTTCAAATCCTCAAAACCAGTATTAGCAGCATCATTCCAGACAAAGTCATCAGTTTTCTTCATCAACTGGTACAATGGCATGGCCTTCTCACCCAAACGGCTTATAAACCGGCTTAAAGCAGCGATACGACCCGCCAGGCGCTGGACGTCGTTTATACACGCCGGCTTAGCCAGAGAGTGATTGTCTTGATCTTCTCCGGGTTAGCTTCAATGCCTCTGTTAGAAACCAAGAAACCCAAGAGCTTGCCTGCAGGAACACCAAAGACACACTTGGCCGGGTTAAGCATCATCTTGTAGACCCGGAGATTATCAAAGGTTTCCCTTAGACCATCTATCAAGGTTTCCTTCTCCCTGGACTTAACCACAATATCATCCACATAGGCATGAACATTGCGCCCAATCTGGTTATGAAGACAGTTCTATACGCAACGCTGATAAGTCGCCTGTGCACTCTTGAGTCCAAAAGGCATAGACACATAACAGAAGGCTCCAAAGGGAGTGATAAACGTCGTCTTCTCTTGGTCCTTAACTGCCATTTTAATCTGATGGTATCCAGAATAAGCATCCAAGAAACTTAAGCGCTCGCAACCTGCCGTAGCATCAATGATTTGATCAATACGGGGAAGGGCAAAAGGATCAGCCGGACATGCCTTGTTTAAGTCCGTGTAGTCCACACACATCCGCCAGGTGCCATTCTTCTTGAGCACGAGCACCGGGTTAGCTAACCACTCTGGGTGAAAGACTTCAACAATAAACCCGGCCGCCAAGAGCCGGGCCACCTCCTCACCAGTGGCTTTCCGCCTCTCTTCATTAAACTGTCGAAGGAATTGCCTGACCGGCTTAAATTTCGGATCAACATTGAGAGTGTGCTCAGCGAGCTCTCTAGGTACACCTGGCATGTCAGAAGGTTTCCATGCAAAGATGTCCCTGTTCTCACGGATGAACTCGATGAGCGCGCTTTCCTATTTCGGATCCAAATTGGCACTGATGCTAAACTGCTGCGATGAATCACCTGGAACGAAATCAACAAGTTTAGTCTCATCAGCCGACTTAAATTTCATTGCCGGCTCATGCTCCGTAGTCAGCTTTTTCAGAGAGGTCATATCTGTTGGGTCAACATTGTCCTTGTAAAATTTCAACTCCTCTGTTGCACAAACAGATTCTGCATAAGCTGCATCGCCTTCCTCACACTCCAAGGCCACCTTCTGGCTGCCATGAACCGTAATAGTCCCATTGTGACCCGGAATCTTGAGCTGTAAATACACGTAACACGGCCGTGCCATGAACTTGGCGTAAGCCGGCCGCCCAAATATGGCATGATACGGACTTCTTATCTTGACCACCTCAAAGGTCAATTTTTCCACCCTGTAGTTGTACTCGTCTCCAAAGGCCACTTGCAACTCGATCTTGCCAACTGGATAAGCCGACTTACCAGGCACCACACCATGGAAAATAGTGTTTGACTGGCTGAGGTTCTTATCAATCAACCCCATACGACGGAAAGTCTCATAATAGAGGATGTTGATGCTGCTGCCTCCATCCATGAGCACCTTAGTGAACTTATATCCTCCCACCTGAGGAGCCACCACCAAGGCCAAGTGACCCGGATTATCAACCCGGGGAGGATGATCCTCCCTACTCCACACGATAGGCTGCTCAGACCATCTTAAATAGCGTGTAACCGCCGGCTCAACAGCATTCACAGCCCTCTTATGAAGCTTCTGATCTCGCTTACACAGACTGGTGGTAAATACATGATACTGTCCACCGTTAAGCTGCTTTGGATTGGTCAGATAACCCCCCTGCTATTATTGATGACCCTGGCCAGACTGCTGATTAAAGCCCCCTTAACCGTTCTGTGGATTAGAATTTGAGCCGCCGCCCGGGCCATGAAAACCGCCAGCGCCTGAGCCGCCGCCCGGGCCATTGTTGCCATTAAAGGCATTGGAATTCTTAAAGGCCTTCATGATTGCGCAATCCTTCCATAGATGAGTAGCTGGCTTCTCCCTAGAGCCATGCCTTGGACAAGGCTCATTCAACAGCTGTTCCAGCGTCGGGCCTGACCCGCCGGCTCGGGGAGGTGGCCTCCCCTTGCGTCGCTGGTTATTACCCCGTGAGCTGGCGTTGGCCACGAACTCTAGGCTGTCGTCGGCCTTACGCTTGCCACCTCCTTGGCTCCCCGGGTTATGCTGAGGACCCTTGCCATTGCCGTTCTTCTTTCCCTTCCCTGTCCTTTCATCATCTGAAGCGGGGTCCTTGGTACTATCAGAGTCGGCGTACTTGACGAGAGCCGCCATCAGCGTACCCATATCATTGCAGTCGCGCTTAAGCCGCCCGAGTTTCATCTTCAGGGGCAGGAAACGACAATTCTGCTCCAACATTAAGACTGCAGAGCCGGCATCCATCTTATCAGATGAATGTATGATCTCTTTGACCCGGCGAACCCAATGTGTCGTAGACTCACCCTCCTGCTGTTTACAGTTAGTCAAATCCACAATTGACATAGACTGCCTACAGGTATCCTTGAAGTTTTGGATGAACCGGGCTTTCAGCTCAGCCCAAGACCCGATGGAATTCGGTGGTAGCCCTTTCAACCAAGTGCGGGCAGTCCCATCTAACATCACAGTGAAGTACTTGGCCATCGCCGCTTCACTGACCTCCAGCAATTCCATGGCCATCTCGTAACTCTCGATCCAGGCTCCGGGTTGTAAATCAGCCGTGTAATTAGGCACCTTCCTAGGCCCTTTGAAATCCTTGGGTAGACGCTCATTGTGGAGAGCCGACACTAAACAAGGGACACCTCCAGTCCTCGTAGGGATACCCACATCGACGGAAGTCGTCGGATAAGCCGGGGGAGTCTGGTAAGCCGTCAACTGAGGCACCTGCTCCGCCTCTTGCTGCGCTCTGTCTTGGTCTGTTGCGTGAAAGGCCCCGTTATGTGCCGGGCCATGGCCAGGGGGCAAGTCATGCCGTCGGACATTACTTGAGCCGGTCGCTGAAACCATGTGTCTGCTGTAACTCGGGCTCCGGCCCGGACGAGGGGTTGAATGTATCCTGTCCCGGCTGTAAGAGTACGCCTCTTGCTGCGCCAGCGCTGTCTGAAGGAGTTCTCTGACCCGGCGGGTTTCAACAGCTGTTGGAGAGTCGCCGTCAATTGGGAGAGCCGCCAGCCGTGCTGCTGCGGCGACCATGTTTTCCAGCGGGTTAGCGTAATGACCCGGTGGTATTGGCACATACTGAGGCGGGGCAGGGTTCACCCGGGGAGGCCCCATCACTTGTGGCTGAATAGGTGTCCCAGCCCCGGGCACTATGACCCCCGGTGGGTTACTAGACCCTGCACCTGGCGTGTTGAAGAGGTTTCGAGGATCGTAGACCGGAGGGAGTCGAGATTGGGCCTTTTGATGCCTCCTTCTCATGACCTCATTGGACACGTTCTGATCCATTGTGAGCCGGAAGGACTGCGCCTGAATCAACTGAGTCTGGGCGTCGAGAGACGCCCTCTCCGCAGCCATCCTGATCCCTTCCGCCGCCAGATCCTCCTTGGCTTTCACTAGATCTAACTTTAACTGCGCCACCTCCGCGTCATGCTGAGCTTGATCCACCGGGTCAACCGTGGCGGTCAACACGGCCGTCATCTTATCCGTGAGATCCATCAGCACCTGAGCCGGATAGGGCACCGGGTTTCCCGACCCAGCGGCAGGGTTCTAAAAAAGGCTATGCACCGGCCATGAAGATTCCAACCCGGCTCGGCGGCTCAAACGGGTCCGGAATACTGTCACCGTCGGAACAACCCCTGAGCCTGCCATCTTGAAGTTGATACAACGAGTTTGACTCATCTGTGGACGACTCGCCGTCAGAGCCGGCGGCCGTCTCATCACCAGATCCAGATCCATCAGAGAGCCCTCCGTGGATACATCCCACAAAAGCATGCTTCAAGGCAGGTAGGGCCCGGGCGGGTCATGCGCGCTGAGCCGTCTCGATGAGATCGGCGCAGAGATCCGGCTCAGGGCCCGGCTCACCAATCTTACCAATGAAGACATGAATTCCGCCGAAGGGGACCCGGTACCCGTACTCAATTGAACCGGCGTCGGGGCCCCAGTTTGCATCGTCGATGTAGAGCTTGCCGCGTCGACTGTTGGTCATCCGGCCCACAGCGTATCCCTTGAGCCCTTCTAAGCTGCCCTTCAAGAACTCAAATCCACCGTGCGCTGGACCCACGGTGGGCGCCAACTGTCGTGGAATTGTCACGGCAGATGTCCTCGAGCTAAGACTTAGTCGTGGAGCCATTGCAGCTAGGAAGCTTGAAGGGGTTAAACGGGACAAGGAACACGAGGGTTATACTGGTTCGGCCCCTTACGGTGAAGGTAAAAGCCTACGTCCAGTTGAGGTGGTATTGATTAGGGTTTCGATGACCAGGGAGCTTAACTCCTATGCCTGGCTCTCGACGAGATCTTACTTGTCCCGAACCGCCGCCGGGTCATCCCTTTATATAGAGAGGTTGACGCCCAGCGGCTCTCAGAGTCCCGGCCGGCTCATAACAGTGTCCGGCTCAGACTCTTATCTATTCTTGCCTTACACTACAAGTTTTACCCTAACGGCGGCTAATGCTACGGGCCTTAAGCCATCTCCGGGTCTGGGGCCCGTTATTGACCCGCCGTCTTCATCTTTGGTACGGGGCTTCGCGTAGTAACCATCATGGGTAACCCGGCCCCTCCTGGGTGGGTGACTCCAACGGTTATATTCTCAACATCACCCATGTAAACATAGAAGGTTTCGTTAACAGGTTTCAGACTTAGCAGAAAATAGAACATGGCATTAACAGAATTATGAAGGCATCTTTGTGAGCTCGATTCACTCATCGCAAAGCAATGCATGACAAAACAAGCATACAACAAGATGGCATGTTCATGAAGCTAACCAAGGCAAGAGCAAGTTCATAGCATGTATGGATCAACTACAACAACCTTGGCAAAATTGAATATCATGTTAACAATCTGCCAGGAACATTTCATAGCAAAAGTAGAGCAAGATTAAGACATGCTAGGGCACTCCATAATTGCAAACAGGGGCATGGATGGATAGAGCACAATTATATCTACAAAACATCCTTACTGAACATACCCAAAAGAAGCATGGATCTCACTGTAGACACATGGATACATGGCATCAAAATAACAGCAGCAAAAGATTTGCAAAATTCTAAGTCCCTGGGAACAGAAACATCACGAAGCCTAGTTGCATGCTTGTGATAGTCACCACATAGATCACAAAAATACATGGCATACACCCCTGTAAAGATGGCATGGCATAGATCAAAACACCTGTAGAGCTCTTTCCCATAAGATGCACACATCAAACGCAACAAAATAACAAAACATCAAGTTCTGATAAGTAACCGCAGTAAACATCATATAGCACTCTTGCACCAGAGATTTGGGCATCAAGATAAACTCAAACGAGCATCTCACAATGGAACAAAATGAAGAGCATCTTGTGGCGAACATTTTGATATATCATGCATGCAAAACGGAGCAGTATGCAATGAGATATGCCATGATGAACAGAGCAACATAACGGGGTATAATCGGGACTTGGCAGAAAAACGAGGGGGAAAACAACCTTGTCAGATCCAGATCTGGCGCGGAATTAAAGGTTCACCGGTGCGCTCGCCGGAGATGGGGAAGGAGGAGGGTGGCCAGATCCGGTGCGGGCGCACCGGCGATGGAGCGCGGAGCGGCGGCGGTCGGCGGAGGCGGCGGGCGCGGGGTGGAGACGCGG